>NC_070627.1:25915042-26110656 GCF_947347685.1 Pleuronectes platessa | reverse complement strand
CACAGAACAGGAAGTCTTCTTTTTATCAAACGAACCAATGCACGATGACTCTGTCCTTTTCTACCCTCTGGTGCACCTACTTAAGCACAATCTCCACAGACAGCTATTTAAATCTGTAATGAGGTTATCTGTAATGACTGATAAGGGCTCCCAGTGTCACCGTGAACTTTCTGCTTTCACTGTAGGCAGGTTCCCCCGCCCTGTAGAAGATGAGGGAAATCAATAAATAAACAGTGTTGATTAATCCTCCTGTTCGGTAACTTTCGGTCAGTCAGCCTGCTCCAGACAAGGTCACTGTCCTTTCAGCTCCAGACAGACATGAAGCCGGTTCTGACAACACAGTCTGTGTGGATTTCACGGACTGAACACTTCAGTAACACTTATGGATTGTGGACAAGGGACACGCTCTCCATAATTGTCACTACTTAATATGAAGACACCAGTCATGGAGGGAAGAGAACCTCTCTGCTTTTTAAAGAAATATCAGAAAACTGCTGAACTAGTTTTCCTGAAACCTGGTGGAAGAATGGGACATTTTTCGTAAATCTGGAGAATTGTTTTATTACTTTCTCTATGTGAGATTTTTCCAAAATCTAGTCTCTTTTTTCTTTTATTATTTCTATAGTAAATAATAACAGTTTTTCACATAATTTTCACTTAATTCCAGATGAATGCTTCTTTGATCCTGAAAGAGGAGTGATATTTCTGAGTGTATCAAATTTGGTGTGATTGACCGCGAATATTTGGCCGTGGCGAAGGCAAGTGCTGTTCTTGTTCAGTTAAGCATTTTTTTTTGCTTTGAGTTCCTTTTTTGGTTTATTTGTTTTTTGTTACGTATGTAAAATGGGTCAGGACGTGGTGTGTTACTCTGGACTTTCTCACCCTGACCAGCCCCAGTTACCCCTTGCTGGCATGAAACCTGTATTTTATCTTTTTATATGTTGTACAATCAGCTTGAGGTATTTTTTTTCTTCAACCTCTTCATCTATACCCTTTCTCTCGGGGTTTGGATTTTTTTTTCCATTTTGCACGTTCAATGCTGTTATCAATTGCTTGTAAATATGAGATTTCCACAACAACTACTGCAAGTGAAGCAACTGTGCCCCAGTCAGTTTTGCTTTCAAATGGCATCAGCCCAGAATGAGAAGAGCTGCCCCCCTGTATGCTCTGCTCTGGTTTCAACTACCCATTACTACAAAGAGAACCTGGTGTCAGATGAACTGCAGTTTGTAGGAGTCCAGTTGAATTTGAATGCTGCTGAACCGACTTCAGAGTTAACAGCAGCCATCTTAGGCATACAACCTCTTTTCCATAGTAAATAGGAAGATGTCCCGGAGAAAAACAAAGCTGATTGAAGTGATCTTTTCAACATCAGAGTTGTTCTCTCATTATTCGTCAGTTCATTTTTTTCATGTAAGTACAGTCATAAAAATGATGAGCGAGCAGGCAAACAAAGTTGTCCTCTCTGACCTCCAGCTCCAGCCTTCCTGTCCCCTCACTGTCTGTTTGTAGTCTGTTTGTTATAACCTTTGTGCGCCCTTGCCAGGTGTGTGTGTGTGTGTGTGTGTGTGTGTGTGTGTGTGTGTTTGCGCGCTGTATGTTCAAGTTCTCAATGCAGCTGCCTGGTGGATGACCTTTTTGTGGAAGGTCACTCTGCATAAACAGGCTCAGCAGCATCCTGTCTATCTGAAGGTGCACTACAGTGCCACTGGACTTCACCTCAAACACTTTTTAAACTTGTGCACACCCACACTCACACATTTAGTAATTCCTGCCCTTGTTTCTTCTTCTTCTTTCTCTGCAGGTGTGTGGTTGAAGTCGGACGAGACGGTTGCACTGAAAACAAAGAGAGCTGACTTTGCTGCTGCGTTCCTGCGTGGCCGGATGGTCGTAGCAGGAGGACTTGGTAAGAGAGGCCAACGGTAAACTAAAACTTCTGCTGCTCAAACATGTTTGTGCTGCAGATTGGTGTGTCAGCTGGTGGAACAACACTTTTGTGGCTCAGGCTATCTCATTAAATTCCTAGATCTTTGTTTTGTATAATGGTCACAAAGCAAAGGGTAGCTTTTTCTGCTGCATGGGGAAAGCAAACCTGCGAGCTATTCATAGTAGGGTTAGGAGACTAGCTAATATTTGCCAATCAGCCACCGTCAGCCCAACAATCGTTGGGTGTGAGAGGTGAAAACGATGCGAAAGTGCAAAGAAATGTAGTTCCCCGAGTGGCCGCCTGAGGGTGGCTCCAGGAACAGCTTTTACACATCTTTTATTTAATAGAAAGAGCAAACATAAATTCAATAAGTAAACTTAAAGCCAATAACTCAACCTTTTCAGGTGCAGCAGCAGCAGCTCCGTTCAGTCTGTCTCTTTCTCAATATGTTGAAGTCTCTACCCCATGTGTTTCTCCCTGTGGCAGCTCTCCTGCTGCCTTTATATCCAGAGAGAGTTTGGCCAGCTAGACTCAGCTGTGCCAATCTACCCTGGAGGTGCTCATCTCCGAGCCACCTGCACACCCACAAATTAGTATATATGATATAAAATATAATTAAACAGAGTGCCATTTCCCAAATTAATTATTTGAGTTGAATTCTCGAGGTGAGACATGATCTGCTTGAGGAAATTTGCTACAAACATTTACTAATGCAAAAATATGAACTGATTATACTTTGGTGATAGAAGTTCAAAAGGTCAAGTTCACATCCGTTGTATTGAACACAAATGCCCAAAGGAATTTATATTACATCTGGTGGTCAAAGGTCAAGTTCAAAGTGACCTCACGTCTCTGTGAATGTGATGTATTAGGTCTGCTCGTAAGTAATTTCATTACATCTGGTAAAATTCTATTGGATCAAAGATAAAGTGATTACGTTTCATGGGTCAGTGTTCACAGTCCCATCACATGAATCTGGGGAGAAAAGTATGTCGAAATATGTCTGTGACCAACATGGCATCTTTTATTGTTCCAGCTCTTTCTAATCTCCACTGCAGAATTGTTTTGTCTTTTACATTGGACCAAAGTCTGTAAATAAACGGACGCAGACTCAGTTTTCAGAAGCCAATGCGCAAGTGCATGAAACCTGTGTTGTCTTGAATGACGTGCAGAGTGTGACTCCACTGATTGTAAAAAGGACTCAGATTCTATAAGTCTATGAGAAAATGTACCTACTTCTCACTTGATTAATAATGTTATTAAATATTTTCTTGAAGAGTTTATGTTCTCAATCTCTATAGATTCAATCTCTATAGATTCAAGTCATCACAACATTCTTTTTGTATTAGTCAAATAGACGATAAATCACTGCATGCATTGGGATGTGGATACCGTGTGATTGACAGCTAGTACTGTCCAATAGGTGGAGGTCCCTACTGTAACTTTTCAATGAATCTACCATCAGCACAGCTGGTAAACTGTTGCACAGGTTTAGAGTCTGCAGTGAAATCATTAGAGCACTATCAGAGCTTTTTGCTGCCATATCAAGTTTATTATTTCAGGGAATTTATTACTTAAATGCAATAAACTCTAACCTCTGAAATGAATATTGCTTTGAGAAAAGGACTAAGGTATATATTTGAGCAGTTGTATTATTGTCTTTTGAGACTTGAAAGTTTTTCACTAAGTTTTCCCTGAATGACATGTATACTGAATTTTTGCTTCATCCAAATAAACAAAACATAAATAATTCAGAGGAGGAGAATTAATTCATTTTGTGCTACAGCATACAAAAAGGAGATTTATCAAATTCAACAGCAACCTCCTTTTACAGACACAGTTACTGTGGACATCCGCAGAGCACGATGTCCGCAGTGTTAATTGGAGCTACTTTCCTCATGGTCGATATGAAAGCTGTTTACAGTTTGTGGTGAACACTCACCCTCAGAGAAAATAGCTTCCCGCCATCACAATTTAACCCCTGGCTGTAAAAATAGTCTGAAACACCTGATTTTGATGTAAATGTAAATCTGAGATAACTGAGATTTAAAGGGGAAATTTAGAAATATTGCTCTTTGACTGTATGTGTTTTCATCTGATCCTACATGCTTTAGGTCATGAACCCTCAGCTCTGGACACAGTTGAGGCCTTTGATCCTCAAAGGAAGAAGTGGGAGAGGTTAGCTCCCATGAGCTTCCCGAGATGCTCCGCCTCCTCCATTGTCATCAGAGACCGCCTCCTGGTGGTGGGAGGAGTCAACCAGGTACAGAAGGCCTCAAGGCCGATATATGCTACTCGGTTTTGATGGAGACGGACACATGGGAAAGCCTTCGCCGCCGTGGAACGCCCTCTCCGTGCACCTCTGATTTTTCTAACTAACTTGGTCCGCTAACGACATCATTTCCGAACGACATCATTTCCGGAATCAAACATTTCCGAACCTCAAACTTCCTGTTTCGTTCCCTATAGCACAATAAACCCAAACACAACTACAATTCTACGATAGATGGGGCGGCTGTGGCTGAGGGGTAGAGTGGTCGTCCTCCAACCTGAAGGTCGGCAGTTTGATCCCCAGTCTGACCCATCTGCATGCCGAAGTGTCTTGGGCAAGATGCTGAACCCTGAATGCCCCCCATAGAATATCAAAGTGCTGCGAATGGATGCACTGTATGAATGTGTTTGTGAATGGGTGAATGTAAAACTGGACTGTAAAGCGCTTTGAGTGGTCATCAAGACCATTTACCATTTACCAAGTGTGTTAAGCCAGCGGAGTTGTCCGGCTTACGGTGGCTGGTTAGAGCACTAACAGCACTTGTGTATGGTCACATGCGGTTATAACGGCGCTAGCGTGCTAGCCACCATGCTAACTGCGGTGGTAACAGCGCAAAAAACGACTGTCACTACTTTAATTCCACGGCTGTCATGACACTGACTTAGCAACGCAGTTCGTAAACAAGACCGCGGAACCGCTGCGCTAAGAAACGATAACATAAGCATTTTGACTCGCTGGTTGTCAATTTATTTCAGAAACTGGCCTTTCTACGCGTGCTCAGAGTCAATTACTATTCTCTAAACTCGTGCCAAGCAAGTCCTCTTCCATGTCAAGCAGCTCCAGCTCCATCAACAGCCTTTTCTGTTAGTTGCCATTGTTCACTGTGTGTGAGGAAAGCCGGGAGGCGGTAAATAAACACTCGTTGATTTCTTCTACATACAAAGACATCATGAGGTAGGCTTCTCTAAGCTTGTCTTTCGTTACACCATCTACTGTTCTGGCGGTCAATTGTTTTCACTACCGACAGCTTTCGGAGAACAGTAAATGAAAAAGAGTCCGTCAAATCCGTCCGTCCCCCTGCGCGTAACGGACTCTGTTAAACAGAAAGTAATTACAGTGACTTATCAGCTGAATGAATCAATATCAGCAGCTGCTCACTGTTTAGAAAAGGGGAAAAAATGATGTCCCATTTTATTTCAAGTTTATTTATACCATCACCCATCATGTGGAGCAGCAGCTGCTGCTGAGTGAGGGGTCATGCTTGTGTGTGGACGTGTGTAGCTGTCTATCGACTCACTGCATGTATGTCCATGAGGATCACACCTACTCTAGATCTGTCCCTGCTTTACTCACTGCACACGGCAGTGCTGGACAGTAACATCCTACTTCTCCCTGTGATGAGCAGTGTCATGACACAACCACCACTTTTCTCTAAAAACAAATACAGAAGATAACAGCGCAGGAATGACCAATAGTAACCTCTCTACATTACATTAGTACATATCATGTGGCGGACCCTTTTATCCAAAGCAACTTACAATCAGTGCATGATGGTGAAACATTCAGCCATGAAATGGTTGTATGTGTCTCTACTACACAATTAGCTCACATCAAAATTAAACCTGCTCAACCATAGTATTAAAATTGTTGATATAAATGGACGAGGCATTTCTGCCTCCTCCCACTATCCAGACATGAGGCCAAAAAGCTGCCATCTGGAGCATCTGGAGCCAGAGTGTGCGCAGTAGCGATCTGCGGATGGTACATATGCTCGACCAATCCCAAGTCAGTGTCAAGCGTCAATCATGATATTTCAGCCTGTCTTCCTTACATCAAATTACTAATTAAAACCAAATGTGTCAGAAACATGAGCCCTTGAACAGTCATCAGCGTGATAAGAACAACCTTGAGTGACAGGAGCTACCTTTAGAAAAATGTGCTTCATTTGTACTTTGACTTTTTATTTTATGTCCCAACTGCTAACATGAAAGAGGCAAGGTTTATGACCTGTACTGCAGACAGCCACCAGGGGGCGATGGACATCAAATCCTTCTCCAGCTTCTAAGGGAAAGAAGTTTCTTCTGTTTCTCATCTTAAATCTAAGTCTCTCTCAGATGATTTATTGACTCTCGAAATTGCAAATCATTCATAATCAGGCCTCCACTCTATCGTCTGATTGGTTGGGCAGGATATTAGAAAACAATTCCTGCTGGAAACAAAGCAAATATACCTTGTGTATTACTATGGATTATGAAGAATCAATTGTTGGAGAAGAAATGTATTGCTGATGACTCCAGTTTATTCCTGCCTTCGGTGAAAGAAATTAGATTTGTTCAATAATAATTTGAACACTATAAGACCAGAACAGGTGATGTAGAGAGAGCTACCATTTGAGGATTGTGTTAAATTAGGGACATTTTGGCCTAACACGAGATTTCAGGCACTCGTTAATGCAGAGCATGTGAAACAAAACACTGTAAGAGCTACAGATTCAGACCTTTTGGTGCGCTCCATCCACCTCCAATCAGCCAATACATAAAAAACTAAAAGTGACCTAACGTTGACAATTCACATTGAGATACTGTTTTGAAAATGTCTTATATAGTTCTTTAATACTCACTGAAGACTGTTAAACCTTGAGATAAAAGCACAAAGAAAGCAGCAGCCAGAGTGAAACAAAACCCTGCACCATCACTTTAACTGCCTGATTTCAACAGAATTAATGAAACTGTTCTGTGAGTGACTGAACAGCTACCCCTTGTGGAGAAATCTTTAGCCCACTAAAAGTGACAGAGTTTGCACATGAGTTACAAGCCACATCTCAATATCTAATTATTGACAGAATTGATAATTATTGAGTGGATTCTTGTTTCATGGTCAGAAGGAAAAGGAGGCTTTTGTTTTAAGCTAATTAACTAGAAAGTAAGAGTACTCTTACCTGCTATTGTCAAAATACAACAGCCGGCTGACTAACTCAAAACAGTGGTTCAACTATTGACAGGGACTGTGTTCACTTTGAATCTTCACTATCTTTTTATTTCGCCCTCTCTCAGGTTCCCAGCTCAGCCCATGAGATCCTCTATGTGAAAGAAGAAGAGTGTGTGTAGCCTGTAGAGACTGACCCCAAATCAGATTCCAGCAACCCTCCTGAATCCGACTGTAGTGCAGTGTGTACGAAGCTTTGAGAACACTGAGGCAGATGGAGTCATGACGTGTGCAACAGATAACACTTCCCCCTGCTGGACTGCACTGAGACCAACATGGAAGCACACACATGCACAATGGAGGAGCTGGCTCTTTCTTCAGCCCAACTCATATCTCCTGATATTTTCAGTATGTTACACTTCTGCGTTGTACGTTGTTGTGAATACTTGGGGAAGAGGATATTTTGTAGCGATCATTTCTAGTACTATAGACAGAGTATATGAAAGACCTACTGAGTTGTATGGGCTAAATGCATTTCATGTTTGGTTTGTTAAAATGTGTTTATTTGTGATCAGCTTGCTAACAACTGAGCATATGTTGAAAACATGCAATATTAAATATAGAAAGTCATTACAAAAGAGGGAGGTTTACTCATATAACTGTATAGCAACAACATTTGCACTGAAGCATCAACACTGAGTGGAGGTTGATTCTAATATTAATAACTTCTGGTGTAGTGTATTGTAGTAATTACAGTGAGAATGCTGTACTACCAGTCCTCTGTGCAGTAACAGAGCACATTTGTGATTATTACCATTGATCTGTTTGAATGCATTGAGTATATGAAGAAAACAGATGTATGAAATGACAATATGGTTGTTTAAGTGTTGGTTTAGGCAAATAAGAGGATGATTGTACACATTGGATTCCTGAAGCAATACAAATCTCTCTTTTATTCAGTGTTATAATTTGTGCAACATGTGCTGTGCAGTCATTATCATCACTCACTACATTTTTTGTTGAGTTGTGAAATTGCAGATTTGTTGTTGTGACTTCAGCCATGGTTTTATGTTTACTGTCATTATTAAAAACACAAGACTACTGTCTCCTGGGCTCAGACGTATAAGCTGTACAAAATGTTCATTGTATTAATGATTCAGTTTATTTTATCCTACCTGATCCATCTCTGTCATGTGAATTAATCATCTAGGATATGAGACTTCATAATCGATGGAATAAATTTGATGTGTGTTTTGTATTGCACTTATTTCGCACTAGATGGCAGTGTTCACACACATGAGTATGTGAGAGCTTCACTGATTCAAAGCTGTGCAATATGACTGGCTACAGTATTTATTAATGGCTGTAATGATAAACTAGCTAACTGTTAGTTTAACACTATCACATACAGTAGTTGTCATGATTAGATGAAGATCAAAAACAAGACAGACGTTGGTTATCAGTAGATCAACGTGAAGAGTCACTTTCCTGTCTTAAACTGCAGTAATCACAAAAGTAGTGAGTGCAAGATGCTCAGTACACCAAGCGAGCAGTCTAAGCTTACGGTGCATTATTATCTATTAGCATGTAGCTATCTGATCACAGCCCTGGCTTTTATTTATATGCTGAGTAGTTGAAACAGGTGGGCGGAGACACGTATTAGATAAGACAGATCACACTGATGGTGTGTGTGTCTGTACATGTCAGGTTTCAGTGTGGGTCCTGGTGATAGCGGGTCCACTGAGTGCTTTGGCCAGCAGCCAGTCATTCAATGTGCTAACCAGCAGCCGGTGTCCCAGTGTGGCCTGTTCGCCTCCAGTCTGGACTCCAGTCAGCAAGTCTCGGCTCCGCTACCTTCCTGCATGCTAACCGTCCGCCTGCACCTCAGCCTGCACTCGGGCCACTTTGGCTGGAGTGAGGGAGCCTGGAACCTTCCTGTCTTAAACCTGCTAGTCCAGCTTTCTGTCTGAGCCTGACCCTGGAGACATAATAGCCCTTAGAACTTGTCTGACTATTTTCCTGAGATATGTAGGGATTGAAGACACCAGAAGAAAAAGTAGGTCGAGGAAACAACGAGCCACCAAGCCGCCTTGATCCACAGAGACTGAAAAAGGCTAAATCCATTCACCTATGTTTGCTACAGATACGCCTGATGTCCACTCTACTCTGGAGTCTTGCTAAAACCGAGACGTTTGGAGCCCAGCACCCCTCCTCTGCCCAGACCCTGAGTTGGCCGTCCCGTCCCGCTCATTGTCCACAGTCCGTAGCTGAGTGGTCCAGGACCAACATCAAGCCTGCATGGTCCTGAGTCTGTTCCAGAGTTTGCCGTTATGACAGACGTCTTGTCAGTTCCTGTGTTAGCAGTTTGACATCTTGTCTTGTATTGTTGTGTGACAATGGACAATTTCCCAACCATTAAGTCTGAGTCAATGGTTTTGCTCAAAAGGAAGATCAAAAGTAGGAACTCAGACATTGTATTCTTTATTGTAGATCAGAAAATCTCAACCTCTGAATTGCCTTGAAAGCAGCAGAATACCATTTGTCCCCACTCACCGTCAAATCATCTGCCCACATTTCTGGCTCTATTCAGGGTTTTTTCCCATGTATACGCCGCCTGTGTTTATTTTCCTGTTGTGACCTTTCTGCCATCTTGTCCACACTGAATATAAAGATGGATGACTATTACCCCCTGGTGGTTGGCTGCCGTATACGTCATACTCCCTGTCTCTGGTTTTAATATGACATGGACCAAGCTCAAAAGTCAAACTACAAGATAAATACATTTCCCCCTAAGATGTTTTCTGTCATTTTGAATAGTTCTCTTCAAGGTTCAAATGCTCTTGTGTCCGGGTATGGTTTCATTCACTTATTTGATACTATAAAATCAGACCTTGATAACAAAACTCCACTTTGCAAAACTTATTGTTTGAAATTCAGCACAAGATGGCAGTGGGAGGAAGTGGAGACATCCCACCCATCTATATATACAGTGACTGACGCTAACATTACTTGTGTTAGAGTCATTTTATACATTAGTGTGTGTATCTCAGCAATGTATCTAATAGCTGTCGATTTCTTCCAAAATGTCATCTGTTTTACTACCCACCTGCTGTTTAAATGATTGTAATATTGAAAGCTGCCTGAACGACAAGAGTTTTATTTTGAAATGCCTTTTTCAGTACTTTTACATACCCACACTAACTGTTGTTATTCCAGATATGACAATATTCAGAATTTGATCAGTCATGTAAACCACGTATTCCGTTTGGATGTTCTGAATTTATTGCTTTCTGTTAAGATTTAGGATAAGCCGGTATTGTTCATGTTTTAGGAGCCTTCCTTTACATTTATTCCCAAAATAAAAGCCCACATTTTTGGAAAAACACACACTATTTTTAAACATTATGAAGTACTTAATTTTGACTCAATAAGGGCCCATTAAGTTAGAAAGAGCCGATTCACTTCTATTAACCATGGAGCATTTTAGAAGAAATATAGTATTTTTCTGAATAAGGGCACCAGAATATTTTGTGCATGTTACTGTAGTGAATGTTACGGCCAGGTTTACTGATGGTTGCTGAGGCTCTTGAGGTAAAAGCTTATTCAGAGCTTGCTCTACATCTTCACTAACTTCCTGTGTGAGGACAAATGATTCATGCACACACACACACACATTTTAGACATCATCCAATCTAAAACGGGCTGATTGCATTCAGGTGCAGCCGGCTGCGTGTCTTAAGCTCTCTCTGTGGCTGCTCTATTCCTCTCTGTGTTTTTTCCACATTAACTCGGTCAGACTAATTTCCCTGAAAAAGTAGCAGAGTGGGGGTGGGTATTGGTCGCACCAGTGACACTGGCTTAAATGTTTAGGTGACTCAAAGTTTAAATATATGACTGTAGAAAACGTGTATGTGTATTTAATAGAAAATATGTCTGAAAAGGGAAAGATAGCATGCAAATGGCCCATGATCATTTAGTGAAAGTGCTGCCACAGTGCATTTATAAGGCACCTGATAGACAGTAAAGATACCCTGTGGTAAATGATCCAAGAAAATTACACTAAGTGAAACTGCACAGTGTCGTGAATCAGTTGTGATCTTTCTCTCTTCAACTGAAGGTTTCCAAGCCTGTTGCAAATCATATGGGAACAGGCATATTTACACAGTCAAATATGGGTCTGTCTGTGTGTGTGAATAAAGGTACATGAGGGGGTTGTCTGGTCGAAGTATGTGATGAATGGTATTCCACTCATCACTATGTCGATGGAGGGGTGCTTGTAGTGTTTGAGTTCACACAACACTTTTGTAGTTTCAGTGGTAGATAGTGTTGTGGCCAAATCCAATGCAATTGAAGGAACTGGAGACCGATTCTTCAATGGTAAAAAAACTACTGAAAAAAAAACATAAAATGCCTCCATACTGCCTGTGTGGTGTCATCCAAGTAAGCCTAAATATTCAAATGTTGACTCTAAAAGTTGTTATTTACACTGAGAATTTAGTCTTTTAGCCCACGAGAGGAGGATTACAGCAGAGAGTTAACCCTGACCCTAACCCAGACGACTAAAGCTGCAATTATGTTTGACGGACTGGTCGTCATGCACGGCAACTGTAACATGAACGAAACACGACATCACAAGTCTCAGTACATGGGATGCTGGACTCTACCAAGAAGCAGATTGTTTTTAATGTGATACAACACTCTTAACCATCGTCAGAATATAAAGATATGACGGCTCCCCAAGAGTGAAGCCAAACCATCTGGAATGCCCCCTGCTCACTGATTGCAATATGTCATAAACTCAGCTTTCTCCATGTCCACAGATGGGACAAACTAAAAAGTAAAAAAATATATATATATTATCACTCTGGTGTATGCTCATGTTTCTGATAAATTCATTTTGTAAAACTGGGGTGAAATATTATGATTGACAGCTGAGACTGACAATGAAAAGCCAACTGACAGAAATTGAACTAGATGTGACATTTGTTTGAATGGATTACATAACTCAACCAAGTCCTTGCATATATATCTTTTTTACTGTAATCTAATGAATGGACACCGACGTAATCTTGAAGAACAAAAATATAATAATTCATTGCATTACAAATCAGTATTGCAAACTATACAAGATATGTTGTGCTCCGGCAGGAAAGGTTAAAACTATTTTTTAAACTTAACGAAGGGCAGGTCTGCTGCACATGACTGATTTGACCTCAAACTAATTATGTCTGTCTCCGTTCTTCACTTTCCATCTCTCCATGATCTGATGATGATCTCTGTATTGTTTAATGGGTGAGCCATGTGCTGCCTGCAAGAGGTTACTCTTCACCCACCCATGCACACACACACCCACCCACCCAAAGGCACACCAAGCTGCCAGTTACTCTCTAACACTTTTCTGTCATTTACAAACAGATTTTAACGTTGCAGAGTTTCTGTCTGAATAAGTAACTTCATCAATCGTCACTCTGGTGTTTCCATGTTACAACCATTTGAATGATCACAGCTCATGCATTACAAGAGCTTGGGGTCAAGGGTCAGGGTGTCCACGCACCGTCTACTCAAATGTCTTAACATATCTTGTTTTTTTGTTGTAATAGAAGAATTCAGCTAGTTGTCATTAGTAAACTGTGCTGGAAAGCTTCATCTTTAAATGAGATTATCTGTCAACATGTATTGATGTTCACAGTTGAAGATAAGACAACATGTACAAAACATATAATGTTGAACTGATATTTATGAGTGTGGTCATGTTAAAGGATCCATCCTGTTTATTCTCAATGGGGCTGCATATGATAACAGCTGAAGCCTCAGGACCTTTTGTTCCTCTGTGTTCATGCTTTGCCTTTAGTCCCTGGTCCAGTGGGAGTGTGTCTTGTGTGTTCCTTCTGGGCATGGCTGTCAATCAACTGAGCTTCCTGCCTTCTTATCTGCTCATTTTATTAATTTGCCTGAAATGTCCTGAGATGAGAGGAAGAACAAGAGAAACTACAAATAAATAACAAAACTGAAGTTTCTGTTGAGTTCAGTGAGAGATTGAGCTGAGCAAAAACACACAGACAGATCACCACGGAATCAAGCTGTGTCTCAATTCACAGACTGTGTCCTTCAGCGGCTGCATTTCAAGTTAGATCGCGTCACAGCGTTCCTTCAAATGCATCCTTCCCTTTCCAAGACACAACGGCTCCAATGGTTGGATCCATCCTGGCCCAAACCATCCCAGGAATCAATTTGCTACAGTGACTAACTGGTTTTCATGGTGGTTAGGGTTAGAGTATCACACGTATACAAAAATATATAGAGAAAATATGCTTTATTTGTATAGCACTTCTCTAAAAAAGGCTACCAACTGCTTCATAAAATGAATGACAGAAAACAAATGAATACAAATAAAAGTTATTCAATTCAGTCCATTTGAAAAACAAGGGGCATTTAAATTGAATGGTTGTGTTTAACTGCAGCTCTGTTGCTAGGTAACAGCTATAAAGGGCGGGGCGAGCCGATGACACTGATCACGAGAAGTCTTTGTGGACCAGATTGTTTTAATTTGGTTCTGCTTGGTCTACTCGGCCCTCTGCCTCCTGTATGGGAGGGTCCTCTGAAGGATGCAGCCTTGCATCGAGACATAGCTACAGTCAGCACTAGCTAGCTAGAGCTAACTTTCTCGCAGCCAGTGTACATTCTCCATCTGCCATCATTCTAATGATTTCAAATGGTCTCCTGGATCAACTTGTTGAATCAAGATATCTTTGGAAGTCCTTGTACCTAAGAAGTGACTGGGTGACGATGTTGGGGACAGAACTCTCAACCCAGAGTATGACTCAGGAGAAGGAGAGGAAAAAAAGAAATCTCAAACTTGGGCCTTTTGCAGTTTTGTGGACTGGAAGATTGGAGGGGATGGAAGCGAGTGAGAGTGGGGGAGTGTGTTCGGTGAACAGCCATTCATCCTGAGCGAAGGGAAGGTTTCCAAATCTCCCCCCGACATTCTTCTGGACTCAAAGAAGCCCCCCGGCACAGAAGTGGCCCAAAACTGGCACAGACCGCCTTGTCCGTTGCCAGGGACAGCCACTCTGTCGAGGTGTTGCTGGGGCCCAGTGCTGTTTTGTCTCCCCTCCTCACCTCACTTCCTGGTTTGGAAAAGGAGGCTGGCGGATCATTAACCAGCAGAAGGACCCAGTAGTGCACTGTACTGTATGGCCACACGTAACCACGTCTTCATTCAGTTAGCTATTTCATCGTTCACTGCCAGTCTGCGTGTATTTTGTCACTCTAAATCAAACATCCATCGAGAGGCGTCCCCAGGTAGATTTCTTAACCTTTCGTACCCTCTCGTACAGTTACCAAACCAGTTTTCAGGTGATTGGGGTCATACTGTTCCATACTCAACTTGTGGGTTCAAAATGTTACAACATGTCTTGTATCTGGATTAGTACATTCTTATCAAATTTGTATAATTCAACAACAAAGGAGTGTCATCCTACTTGCTGCTGGTGTTAATCACCTTACACCACAGCTATAGAAAATATCTGACAGAACATACAGTGTTAAGGACTGTGAGCATTGTATGAAACTTTAACCCCAATTTTTAAAATCCATTATCTGTGATGTATGTTCCTAACTTTGAGAAATGGGTCGTAGGCTGTGAATATGGGTCTCACTTAATGTTTGTTTGTGTGCAGCAATTGCTACTGAAGGGTAAGAGAAAAAACCTGAAATTTAAAAAGTGATTATCCCCGTCACAATACAGCAAGAAGGTTCTAATCCCGGTTAGGCTCATGGGGTCTTTCTGTTTGGAGTTTGCATGTCCTCCCCATGTCAAAACTCTTTGAGATTTGAGCCTCTAAATTGAGCGTGGGTGTAAATATGAGTAAGTAGGCCCTGTGATTCGCTGGCGACCTCTCTCTCTCACCCAAAATCAACTGGGTGTCATTGGGACAGATGAGGGGCGACCAAGACCCTCAACAGATAAGTGGTATAGATAAGGGTTGAATGAAATCTTCTCATTTAATGCCAGATTTTCCCAAATCTGTTTTTATCCAGGCACTTTCTCTGTGTGGCACAATGTTCTAATTGCTCCATTAATTTAAAATCCACAGTACATTCAGGAAGAATCACCTTTTAAAATACAAACATCCCAAAATCATGATATACCATACATAATCTCAAAGCACTTCCCATGGTAAAGTCGCGACATTAAGATGTAAAGGTTTGTAGTTGTCCTCTTGGTGTGAACAAAACAGAAGTGATCAGTGCTTTGCTCTGATCAGGAGAAGATCTTCGTCAAAACGATTTGTTAGCGGTTTGCCAGAGCTACAGGAAAATGTGTGATTCCTGATCCATTTCTTAAGCATGAGGATTGTGTCTCATATCAGAGGAAATTCCCTCAGGCCACATATTTTACACTCACCAGATGTGTTGCATTTATAGACACACAAAGGATATCCTGTTGAAAATGCTAGTGATGAATATAATAAGACTCACAGCGCGTCTATTGACTACTGTATCATGTGTACTGAGACTAAGAATGAATCCTCTTAGCCCCTGAATCCTCTTAAGGACAACCTGTGAGTTTCCACTCAACATGCCTGCATTCCTCCTGGGCCACAGTCATTGGGCAAAGTCAAGTCAGACTATCTGGAAACAAGGTAACTGCATCTGCTCCTTGAAGATCATTAAGGACCCTTTTAGAAATTATATACCAAGGTAGTTAAGGAGGTTAGGAAGGCTAAACAATGTACAAAACAAAGATTTAGTTTTTCCAGCAGAAAATGACTTCATAACTCAATAATTATGAATTACTTAATTATTTTCTAGTGTCACGAAAAGGTGCAAGTAACATGTTTTTTTTAATAATGATTCCATAGCGGCTTTAATTTACACATTCTGGTATTGCATGGCGATTCTGTCTCAGTGGGACATTAGACAACTATCATCATTGCTAAAAAAGCAGCTGTACTTGTACTGTGGTCTACTTGAGTTCACAATATTTATCTATAAGGGATTTTTTTCAAAATAATTGAGCTTTTGTTTAATATTTATGGTTAGCAGTGAATAAAGCTATGAATTCTGGCATAATTTGGCAAATAGTATAGGCTTTTAAACGTTTTAGCCTACAGGTGCCTCCTCATGTGAAGCATTCACAGTACAACATTAGCATTTAATTGGTGAGTTGATGTCACCTGATGAATGTTCATTGGCTTTAAATTGTTTTACTCTCTTTTAATTCCCACTGACTTATGAGAAAAATATGTGCTTCCACAAAATGCTGCAGTGTTCATCAGCTAGTCTCAAGTCAATGAGCTAAATGGGGCAAAAAAGTAGCTGTGGTTACAACTAGGAAAAAGCTACATAGTCAGTGGTACTTCTCTGTAAGTTCAATAGATTCAGTTGGGAAATACTGATTTATGCAGCTTTAAAGATTTGTTGTAATTTCGACACATTAATACATTTAGGAAAGTACATGACAGATATCATTCCGTTTTTCATTCAGTTTTACAGACGACTTCTTCAGTTATAAAACCCCTGTCCTATCAATGAATGACAGAGATGTGTTTGTATGTGTGTAAACTGTACGTGAGTTAAAATATTAACAACTAAAGGCAGATGTGGCAAATAAATTGGTTTCATCATCAACAAAGCTGTTGATGATAAAACATGAAGACACAACTTCACTTTTCTTAGCTTCTCCTCACCGGCATCATCGGCATATTTCCCCCTAAATATTACATAATTGTATTTTAATAATTTTTGACAAAACAAAAAGATCATTAGTCTGAGTTATTTTGTTCAAATGACATAAAAAAAAGTAAAAAAGTATAAGTCTTTACTGGGTGAGTGCTCACTTACAGAGAAGCTGATGGGTCTGTAGTCCTTCCCTTCTTCCATGAAGGACAGAAACACTACAGAGAGTGTAATCAGGGATAAGAATCGAATTACAATTAACAATATAATAAAAAAATATATAATAAATACATCCTATGGAGAAAGATCTGCACAAGGCAAAACAGTTTAAGTTCATTTTATTTGGTTTTATTTTATTTTCAAAGAGCAACGGTGAAAATCTCCTTTACAGTAACAGATCGTCTTGAATTCATTTTGAATAGAATGAAAGTGAATAAGCCTGAGATATTACACACAGCTGATTTCAGACAGTGAATTGTTTTCGTGTAACTTAGATGTAAAAATGCCACTATTCAGAAATAGGGCATTAATCTTGACAGAAATCCTCCTTTAACATGTCTTTATGTTCTGTCTCTGCATGACTGCCAAAAACACACAGAATGAAGTTAAAATTTGACTCTTGTCATTTCCACTGACCTTGCAGGAACAGATATATCTTCCTGGAAAAAGTCCAACTGTGAAATCTTTGATGATTAAAAAACAAAACAGAACCCTCTAAGATGTGGAAAAAAAGAAAAGGTCTTATTAACAAGGGGCTGTTCATGGTTAACTGAGTAAACCTGCTTCTTGGAAGAGTGGCAGCTTGTCCTCAGAGAAAAGTCTACCATCTAAGAGTTCAACATTTTTGGAATTACTTAGTCATACTCATATCTGCTTAATTGCTCAGAGTGAGATGGGCGGATCTCTGTTTGTATGCTACGTTTGAAGCTACTGCTTGATGTCAGCTTCTTAGCTTAGCATAACTACACAATGGCGAGCAGGAATCCGCTGACCTCGTTCCAGCAGCACATCTTATCCAGACCTTTTACTCTCACTCCTCATGTGCATATTTGTATCTGTGACTCAGAGAGATATGCAGAATAGTAAAAGCTGGACTCCACTTTGTATTATAAGGTCACAAGCAAGTCACAAGTTCCTTCTGACCCAAGAGTCTGGGTAAAAAGTGGCTAACACATCCACCCTCAGACCACAGTGTGCCGCAGTGTGACTGACTCATTCCCCTGTCATTACTTGATGTTTACGCCATGTGCAAAAAAGGCTCTGCTCACAACTTTTGAGCAAATGGTGGGCTGGGGGGGGGGGTGGATGGATGGTAGCTGCTGCTCTCTGGGCAATGCCGGGGCTGCTGATGCTGAGCTGAGCGGCTGTATAGCAACAGGCAACCAGCTCAACAAAGCTGCAGGTCCTCTGGGGACGTTATTAGAGCCGCTGCTCTCCTTGGAACAGCATGAGCAATTTATCTGTCAAATAACAAAACATGCACATACTGTACAGTCCCCAGGAGAAAAAGAGGTCTCAGTAATATATTATATCATGTGAATATTGAGTTTGACTGTGAACATTAAAGCTGAAAAATTGCAGTAATAAACTCATACAACTCCAGGGAACACCATCAAGATGAGGTAAATATTTGTACTGCAGATTTCACGCAATACTTAAGCCACTGTCTAAGTGCTCCTGAGCAAGGCACCTTACTCCCCCCAACACCTGCTCCCCGGGCGCTGTGCATGGCTGCCCACTGCTCTGTGTGTCCTCCTGTGTTCACCAGATGGGACAAAAGCAGAGAACAAATTTCCCCCCATTTGCATGTCGTGTGTGTGTGCATGTGTGTGTGTGCATGTGTGTGGGACCAATAAATGTATCTTATCTTATCTTATCTTATCTTACTAGATCTAGAGTAAGTATTGGACTTTTTGTCATAGGACAAAAAAGATGGCTTCAAATAGTTAGAGATGTGAAAATAGCGAGGCCAAGGGATGTGGACATGACACATTTCACATGTCAAGTCTATATACCCCTTCAAAGTGTTTCAAGTTTTATTAATTGCACGTTTTATTTTATATAATTTTGGTTGGAAATACGGCTCAGGGTAAAGTAACTAAAACTTAAATGTTAAAAGGAAAGATATGTGCAACATACCAAATAAGATAAGGGAAATGGCGTAATTAGTGCTTGGTTCCAAAAAGTGGCAAAGATTAATGCAAACTTTATTTTAACTTGGAGACAATGATTACTCAGAGATCTATGGCTTGGTTTTGGATCTTTATGGACAGAGAGTTGAGAAGAGCAGCCATTCTCCTTTATTCTTTTGCGCCGAATATAATAGTTATCAGTTTTGTCTGTATTTATCAGAAGGAAGATAAACGCAGATCCATTCATTGGACAAGGGTTAATATTGAGTGTGTTTTTTATGACCATGGCCCATGGATTGAGCCTTGGGGAACGCATGTATATTGTATTCTTTTCTATTGTCATGATGGATACAGTAGATGTAGGGGATCAACCGCCCTGTCGCTGCCACGAAGAAGCATTCACTGGAAACTCGACGGGAAGGATGTCACTTCCTGTTTGTTGGCGTTCCATCAAAATGCACGCTGTTGCGGTTTAATGTCCCAGTGTCAGTAGTCCTATATTCCTTTGACAATGCCGCAGCTCTAGAATTAATTTGCGTTTCTCAATGATTAATATTTATAAACTTTATGTTCCAAATCCGTATGTCTTTCTTACGTACTGTAGGTCACTATGTTCCAACCTCAGCACGTTCCCTTATGTAAGACTTTAATATATTCCATGAGGTGGTGGATGAGTGACTACAATCCAGCCGGCTTCAGTTAGACAGTGGCGATAAGCGTGCATGGCCATTCATTCAGAAATATGGGCCCATTGTTAAATTCAAACTTCTATCTCGGCGTGGTAGTAAAGTAGCAGGCACGTGGAGGAGACTGGCACCGCACGGGGGCAGGAGGAGGGGACGTGCTTGTGCGCAATGGAGAAAATGGGGAGTGGGAGGGATGAGGTGGTGGGAAGGGGGGGGGGGGGGGGGTATTCTGCATGTATCGTCATCTCAGAGTTTGGAGGAGGAGGAGGAGGAGGGCCCGCCTTGTGGCTTCCTGGCCCCCTGCACCGGACGGGTGTATTATAGATGCGCATGTATCCAGGCAGCCGGGCGGCGGAGACCACTACTGGACGGGTGCAATGTAACCGGAGGTCGGGAGAGACTATAGGACACAGCCCTTAACCGCGCGGGAGGGGAAGGTTTAACCATTAACCAGCATTAACCATTGAGGCAGCTGCGCGGAGCCGGTAACCGCACATAAGGCGTGCGCACCGGCGTCCACGCCTCAGCCTGAGCGCGTTACCAGGAGCTGCAGGACACATGCAGCAGCTACCCGGGGTCCGTGTTCTCTCACTCATCTCCCCTGTGGACTGCTGACACTGAAAGGTAACTCACCCCCATGCCCCCCCCCCCCCCCTCCCCCCAGCTGAGGAGCCCCTGTGTGACTGTACCTGTTGTTATTTCAGAAAGAGACAGACAGAGACTGTAAGAGCCACAGCTTGTTCCCCCTCGGTGTATGAAACATGTGTGAGGGTGACAAAGAGTGGAAAATGACGGTGCATGCGCTTTCATGATTTTTGCATGAGTTACAGACTCGTGGTGATAGTGGCGGTGACACTGGTGCGCAGCCCCGGTGCTGGAACGCGCAGCCCCCTGGCCCTGTTTAAATGAGCAGCAGAATAGAAGAAGGAGGGCTCGTCTATTCAGGCCTGACCAGGGGAGCACTAATTTACGCCTTTGCCATGTTGGGTTCGGGCGGTGTTGGTCCTGACTACTAAGCAGAGGATTGTTTCAGCGGGGAAAGCCACAGTCTGTGTGCGGATGTCGCAACATGCAGGCGGATGAGAGCTGTGTGAAGTCAGCAGCATTGACACTGGACGCCCACAGTGTGGCCTTCAAAATAAATGGGGTCATGTATTTATTTATATAAGTGAAAAAGCCAGGGAACATAGTAGGTGACATCTGTGCCAGATGTGAGTGGTCACCTTAGAGGCTAAACTGACTTAAATAGGCCCAAAATATATTTTTCAGTTTATATTCCTCCTCTCGTAAAAATGTGTTTTTAAATGATTCAGCGAATTTCTGTGATGCTTGTAGATAAGGGATTCCCAAAGTGGGGTCCGGGGACCAGGGTTCTTGGAAGGTTGCAGCTGGTCCCTGGTAAACTACTGAAAGACTGTTTGACTATTTTGGTCCTGAAGTTCATACACTTCCTGCCATAAAACATTGAAAAACAAAAAGCTTTTCAAATAGCGGTTGTTGTTCTACTTAAAGGGTCTTTAAAGTGCAAAAGTTTGAGAGATTCTTGGTTGGGGAATGGAAGTAAGGAATGAAGGATGTGTCAGCCTCAACCACACTGTCATATTTGTTTTCACAAACAGGAATAGTTTACTTAGTCCATTAGCTCTGTTTGATTTAGAGCTGGTCATGCCACCTTCAAGTTTATGATTATTCATAATTAAAATATTCAAATACCTTTTTTTAGGCTGTTAATTGTATTTCTGTTATTTGGGAAGCATGTGTCCTTTACATTTGCTTAGATTGGCCTTTTGTGTGTAACGTTTCAACTTAACACATATTTCCCACCTGGCTTCAGGATGCGCTTGTAGAAGGATGGTTGGGTTGTTTATTTTGAAAGGTATGGCAGGATTAGTTGTCTTTGCATTGCGTTGGCTTTGCAGGTGGTGCGTGTGGTTCCAGAGGATGTATGACTGAACCTCTGTTAATGGGGGAATATTTTTAGCCGGCGGGAGGAAACTCGTCGATGGATGAAACAGTTTTTAAACTCACTGTTGTATTCTCACTGACGTCTGCCACAGTGCCAGTAACAATGACCTCCACAGAGTCTGTGGAACCCCAAAAGAAAGTAATGGTAGTTAAAAAAGTTTTCATCATCCACACTTGCTGCCAAATGTTTTTCTTCAAGCTGTTTTATTTTAAGTTATTTTATATCTCAATTTATTATATATGTATATTATTGTTTTCTAATAAACTTAATAGAAAAATACTGAACACCACTATACTTTATATTTATACAACTACACTTTCAGAGGCAGTTGAGATCAACTATGTATTTGGGAATGTAAAGATTTGAAATTAATAATTAATGAATTTGTCCTTTTCCCAGGTGACTTTCCACCCTGGTTGGGGAGGTACTTTTCTGCAGCCGTTAACTCAATCCTTGTACTGCAGACCTTTAAATATCCCCCTTGAAAACCTCCAAGCAACCACGTGGTGTAAGGTGAGACATTCCCTGCCTGGTACACTAACCAGTCTGACATGATCAGCGGACTGAGAGCATGACCAGTCTGCGCTGCCCTCTGGCCACTTCAGACCTGTGATTTAGACTGTTGCTGTACTTTGGAGGACTGTTTTCAATTAAGTGACTGGAGGGGATTTCTGTGGTGAGTCCCCGAGCCCATTGTTTTCCCTTCTCTTCTGTGTCGATCAACTATGCTTTCTTCTTTTTTTTGTCAGCCTATCCTGAGCACCTTGCAGTGAATGGAGAACATACTGGTTCTGCTCCCGAAGCACCGACAGGAACACAGGCTCTGCAGACGCTCAGCTGCATGTGCCTTGCTGCAGGTTTTTTCTCACAGAGCAGGTTTCTCCTTGTCTTCAATAGCGACATTCACTTCCTGTAAACCTCTTTAATGGGATAAATCAAGTGGACTGATCAGGTTCAATACCAGATCAGGTAGACAATTCTATTTTGACCTTGCCAAAACAGTTAGGCCAAGGCACGCTGAGCTTTCTTTGTCAAGCCCACTGTCTTCCAAAGGCTTCCGCATGGTACTTTGGTTGAAAGAACAAGAAAAACTCCCCGACATCGACATGTCCTCCGGGGCCAATGAGGTGAAGAAGGAGGGAGGCCCCCTGACACCGGCCTTCCTCAATTCCAACTGCTCTGTCCAGCCGGTAATCCTCACTCAGGGCTCTGAGGAGGTGAGCCCAGGAACCGGGGCTGAGTTTGAGCTCACAGAGGTCACATCTTACCCAGAGAGGGCCGGTGAGACCGGGGAGGGTGAGGAGAGGTCAGAGATTGTGGTGGCGCTGGACTGCCGAGCCAACGCAAAAGGTCAACGGGAAGAGGACGCTCTCCTGGAGAACGCAAGCCATAGCAACGAAAGCGACGACACCAGCACCGACCAGAGCCCGGAACCACCGGTGCCACTCAAGGAGACCTCCTTCACCATCGGCCTACAGGTGGTTTTCCCTTTCCTGCTGGCCGGGTTCGGGACAGTGGCAGCAGGAATGGTGCTTGACATCGTCCAGGTGAGTGATCTAAAACATATAGGGAGAAAACAGCATATACTCGTAAAAAATTATGTAAGAATCTAATAAGAAACTGCTGAAGCAATATAAAATATATCCAAAAAAATATTCTTCATATCAACAAAGAGGGTCCTACTCCTGTAAACAAGAAATGGAAATGATGGATGACATAAATGTTTTGGATTCTTAGAAAGATTATGGGGAGTTTCAGAAATGTAACAGCTGAAACAATTTCGCACCAACAAATTTGGAGTGTTGCTCTAGTTGTATTCAAATTACCAGAAACCCTAATTCAGACATTAACGTAGTGATTAGAGCTCCACTTTTATTCCCTTTCCTTACAGACCACTTACTTGGGAGAAACAACAGGATCTCTGTCTTATTTAACCCCCCAGTAAAGTTCATCTAAATCAATCTACTGTTTAACAGTTGTGTTTCTGAGCAGAGCCGTTGCTCCAGGAAGACTTTGTGAACTGAGTTGTTAAGGGGCCATGGAGCATTTGAAATAACTGGTTAAGCGATCCCTGTTGGCTGTGGCATGTCTGGTGCTGGCCTATCTGATGGTATGCCTTCAGGAATGCATGGATGAGACAGTGTCACACGCTATTCAATTAGAAATGTGAAGTTCTTTTATAATGTCTATCTTTCCTTCACTGTACTGACCGTCCTGCTCAGAATATATCTAAGTGAAATGCCAGCCAGAGTCTTGTTGTCAGGTCATATATTCCTTAAAAGTCAGCTTGTGGTGCAGATAAAGCTGGAGGTGTCAGGCTGCCTGGAGACCAGTCCAGGCACATTGTGTACACGCACACTGATGCCAACATGGCAGACCCCAAGAGCTCGGCACACAGGGGAGGGGGACAGGCAGGGGGATAAGTGTTGTTTCTTTGAGCACCTGAAATGGCAGAACACTACTTGGGCTAGAGTCTGAGTGAAAACAAAACACAGTGCGGTGTCAAAGCCTCTATTACTATGTGGTTACGTATTCTCACTAAACCAGGAATGCAGAGGTTTGAGGTCAAAGAAGTTTTCATGCTGCCTCAACTTAGGCACCATGCTGCTGCGGTTTCTCCAGTTTCCAAAACACTCAGTGCACAATTCCTTCAGAGGTGAGGCAGGGAGGCAGGAGATACAGATGGTACAGGGCCTTGTCGTTCCCCTCGAATCAGCCATCCTCGTGACCCTGGGCAAACCTTAAAGAAATGTTTGCTATGACATGCAAAGTGAAACTTGTCTGAAGCGCCTGTTCTTATGAGTTCATCCTGAGCATCTAGCAGGTTGTCTCATTGCCTAATGCCCCTTCCATCATACTGTGAAACGCTAACTCAGCTAATCCTCCCTGCCCTTGCCGGTAGGTAATTGTCGCTCCCTCTCTCTCTTTCTCTCTCTTTGGTTTGGTTTGACCGTCCCAGTTCCTTTGCTAACCGTAAACTAGAAAATTCTAAAATGTTTAAGCCTGTAGTTAATGTGCCTGTCTGTCTGTCTGATATTAGAAGTTGCGGCTTGGATCAGTGCATGACTTGCCATTATGCACAACTCTCTATAAGACTTCTTTGAAATCTGACCTTTTGAACATTGTTCACTTTGACTTTCTGTGGAATACATACACACACACACACACACACAAAGAACTTCTGGCCTCAATCCCATTCGAGGTTGGCCCAGAAAGGACTGTCCAGACTGGTATAGAGGATGAAGACGTCTGCATATTTCTGCTCAGCTACTTTGTAGCAGCAGTAGCAGAATGACCTAAAACTGTCGGTCTCTCCCCACCAGGGTGCTCGTATATTTTTCCAACACGTTTTAGATGAAACCCCACGCACTTCTTTTTTGGTTTGTGTTACTGTGTCGGCCACTGCCTAGGTATTCGTCATATTGAAGTTAGCATGGTTTCATCTAAACTGGGTTGATAGACACCATCACAGCCCCAGACATGTTGTTTGAAGCTGACCGACTGGCTCACTTGGACTAAAGGTTAAACATGGTTTGTAAAGGTCATGCGTCGTTAGTCTTTTTGGGAATGCGAGTGCCAAAGCTCAAATAGATGATTTGTGACTTGCAGTCACATAACACGGTTATAGCTTCTATCACCTACAATTCTGTAATATATACGATCAAACTATAAATCAAGACTGCGGTGTAGTGTCATAGTCAGTTGTGCATATATGTCTGCCTCAGAATCTCGCTGTCTGTCCTGTGGTGTCTGTAGACTAAAAACACCAAAATAAAGCAAATATGTTGGACTTAAGCCTCAAGAACAAACACAGGCAGCCGTAAACAGGAAATCATAGTAGACATAAAGGTTTAACACCAGCCAAGCCCTCACTGCCCACCAGACACCATTTCACTCAACCACATCCACTTGCCTGGTTTTTACTCAGGAAAACAGAGCGTGGGTTTATTCTCTCAAAGTGATTCATCTTTCCAGCTACTTAGTTTCACTATCTGCCCCTGCTGAGAGAAGTTTCAACTCTTTTTTATATTTAGTTTGTAATCCCGCCCCAAATTACGAATATATGATCCAATGGACCAAACATTTTTTTCAAAACATTCAATGGTGTTCAATCATTTGCATTTGATTGACTGCTTGGCTTCATATTGGTCAGCCTTGGATTCATTAACAACATATTAGCTCACAGTTATTAACACCTGACAATATCAGTACTTGGTTAGGATGTGAGTGAAAGAGATTGAAAGGATTAGCAAGTCAGAATGCTTTTGTGTTGCACTAAGCCCTGGCTAATCATTCTAGGTTGCTTGTCTGCACTTCCCTTGGGCAGCGAGGTCAGGCTTTGCCGTCTGTCCACCCTCATCCCATGGAGGCCAGTAGTCCAAATCTTCTCTTAGACTCTGCGTAAAGCTTGATCAAGATTTTTTGTAAAAACGTGGCAGAGCTTCGTTTAATAACACCATTTAACTGAAACTCATTTGTGTCACTAGGAAACGTAATCTGTCCTTATACTTCCTCACAAATGCACTGAATGCAGGTCCTCTATGATCATCAATGTAATGCCAATAAGGTCGTGCTGCATTGCTGATGCTCATCTTTCATGATCAACTCCAGCACAGCCATTATGTGACCCTCCATGGCGTGTGTTAGCATGCGAGTCTGGACCCTAACTGCCATTTGTGCGTCAGTATCAGGTAAATGAAACACACACCACCTTGTGTAGTGTCTGGGACACTCTCAGAGTGTAATTTACATTGCATGCCATCATGTTCAGCCTCTCACTTAGTACAGCAGTACAGTGATCACAAATAAAATGGGGCCATGTTACTCAACTGGGCAACTCGACCCTTGTGGGGCTTGCATACCAGAGCTCCTATAGGTCTGTACACAGAGGTACTGGGGTTGTCCTGTAGAGTTCTTAGAACCGAGGAGGTCCCATGAGGAGGGAGGACTTGTTTGGCTCAGAGCCAGTGTTCCATGGAGACAACAACATATATCACCACAGGGAGGCAAAGAGGGAGATAGGGGATTGAGACAGAAGTAGAGACAGAGAGAGAGAGAGAGAGAAAGAGAGAGAGAGAGAGAGAGAGCGAAAGCTTGAAAGCATGTGGCTGTTAAAGAAGAGAGGAGCGCTCACAGAGGTGCTCAGAAGGCTGCTGGGTTGGCAGAGGGCAGTGAGCCAAGCTGAGGGGTTGGCTGTTAGAAGGGAGCTGTGCTTGGCCGGATGACAGCAAGTGGATAGACAGAAGGAGTTTAACCCACACTAGAGTTTTGATGCCACACCTACTGATACAACTCAGAGTGAAGTGTGGATGACGCCCCTTATCAGCACTGTACATCTGGATGCACAGTGGGAGCAACACACTTAAACAGATATGCAAGCTCGCTGGTGTGAGAAATGCAGGCCAACTGTGTTTGTATGTAGCTTCAACGTCAGCTAATCTCTATTTTCCTGCCCTTGTCTATTTTCTCCTCTCCCTCTCTTTTCTTTTCCGTGCCATCCCTCAGTGAATATTGATTCAGCTTGGGGCAGACTGGACTGTAAGTGCTGGGGGCCTGTGGGAGCAGCTCCAAAGATAAGCACTTTTACTGGAGAAAGATCGGAGGCCCCAGCCTCAGCAACTGCTTTGTTTCTGGCCACAGTAGACCCCAGACCTGCTATCACTGCACGAACTGCAATGGATGCCCAGTGGAAAGTGGCACTTGACCAAGCCCCCGCCAGGGAGGAGGGTATCAAGGGTCAGGTCTAAGAATACAGACTATAACTTTCATGAAAGGCCATCTACTAGGATGTGGAAACATTGGCT
This sequence comes from Pleuronectes platessa, assembly GCF_947347685.1. Lineage (NCBI taxonomy): Eukaryota > Metazoa > Chordata > Actinopteri > Pleuronectiformes > Pleuronectidae > Pleuronectes > Pleuronectes platessa. Next base: position 26,083,263 of record NC_070627.1, on the reverse strand, counting down.
GAGCAACCACGTGCACTAGCATGTGCTAAACATGACTTGTCATTTTCTCATTTAGGGCCACCAGCTGCTCAAGTTTAGATTTCCTTTGGTTTTGGGGGCTCATGTAGACAGCACACATTTAGCTCCTCTATGCTGAAGTAGGGGCTGAACAGTAAGGCCAAGGAATGTAATGATACCCCTTATGCTACAGCACTCTAATCTATACATCAAGTGTTTAGACGCTTCACCACCAAAGTGTGTCCTGCTGCTGTGGAGTTATTATTTCCACCATGGTACCTAGTATACTGACCTGTACCTGCTTCCCATTTTGTTTCACTTAATTTATTCAGCATTAAATTAGTTAAATATAAGCCCATTGTCTCTTTATCCAATGCTGTCAAGCCGACATGGTTTTCAGTCACCACAGATGCTACCATGTTTTTTGCTTGGAATGTTTTTCACGGTGTTAACAACTTATTGCGTCCACCTTACCCCCACTTGTTGCCCTTATTCTACTGCTGTATTTCAGGATTGTTGCACTGCAGCTAAAACTAGGAACGAATATAGGCTAATGTTCAGATTCTTAATTCTGCCTCGCCTCTACAAAGCTCCAGTTTGATGACTGTTTCTCCAGCTGGTGTGAAACCACCAATGGGCACAAAACTCGACCTGGATAACAACAAATTGAATATGTGCTTTAGAGGTGTGGAACCAAGCTAGAAACTCTACATACTCTTAAGATGAAATGAATTTCAAAATTATATTAATGGTTTTATTTGATTTTTGAATACTGTGTGGGACAATATTAGCTATTCATATTTGCACCACCAATGTGTATTTACAGAAATGTCAGCATGTGAGTAGTAACATAATTAGCATAACCAGTGATGTATAATACATCAAACATTCTAGTGAGATATGAGGTCTCTATTGTGAAAGCTTCAGTTTGTAAGATTTAGGGGAAAGGGATCTATTGGGAGAAATTGAATATAATCCTAGTGGCATTGTCATAGTGTGTAATCGCCTTAACTATACAAATTGTAGTTTTCTCTACCCTAGAATGGGCCTTTATATTTATATACTTTATATCTATATCCGGAGTGGGTCCTCTCTACGGAGCCCGCTTTGTTTTTTACAGTAGTCGAAACAGGACAAACTAAAAACCTTTTGAGTTTTTAAGACAACTGAAGGTTCCCACAGGTTCTCTGTCATGTTTGGAAGGGAGGGTGTGGAGAGGGGCATTAAGCTGCAACATGCAACTTCACCACTAGATGTCAATAAATCCTACACACTGAACCTTTAAGTAAAGTTGGAAGAGGGGAACCAAAAGGGAAAGGGGAGAATAAATGGCAAAGGAGGACGGTAATAAATCACTTCAGCATGAAAACCCACTGACCTTGTTCTTGTTAAAGGAGAGCCAACGTGATACTGTAGTCTGCAAGGTTTGTACAGACTATCTGTTCTATCGTATAGCTATGAAAGAACAAGGTCACACAGACCCAGAGACATTCTTCTCCCAACTAAGGATTTATGTGGTAGATGTATGAATAACAGTGTGTTTCTGTGAATCAGATATGTTCCATGTCAATATTGTGGTTTATTGACTATTGATTGTGATATTACATGTCATTGTTGCAGCACTGGACAGTGTTTACGGAGGTGTCGGAGGTGTTCATCCTGGTACCAGCGCTGCTGGGGCTCAAAGGCAACCTAGAGATGACACTGGCCTCCAGACTTTCCACAGCGGTAAGAAATGTTACAGTGTGTGAGTGTGTGTGTATGTTTGTGGTTTAATCGTTACTCTAAGTTGCATTGTCCCTTTGTGAGCTTGACCCACAGACTGTTTAGAAAAATGTCCTACTGATTGCGCAATGAACATTTTACTTTCTAAATAGCAAAAGAATACTTTGTATTAAATTAACATTAGCATTACATTCAATTTGTATTAGAAACCTAGCTTGCATGTACAGCATTTATTCAATCTAGCGAATTTTACAAGTTACATTGTGTTTTATGTCACAGTTAGTTAAATATGACTTTAAAGAATAATCGTTATGTTTATATTGCATCCAATGAGCTGAGCAGATCAATCCTCGCTTAAGAAATTGTTTGAAAAGTGCATTCTGCATAGTCTGCAATACAGATATTGATCTGAGTAATCATGCATCAGTAGGTTATGACTTAAGATCGCATGATGTGAATTTTCAGAGCAATGTTTCTCCTGAATATCTGCGTTCCTCAAGGTTAGGTCTTTTAGTATGTCCTATACCAGAAAGGCCATAGTTTTGTATTGTATTCCATCTATTGGAAAGATGTCTACACAGAATTTATGTCTTTTATTTATTTCCTCTGTATAATACCACAAAAGTCCTTCTGGAGTCATAACTTGGAGGATTGTTTCAGTTGTTCCCTCCAACGTTACCCAATCTGTCTCATTTCCTTTAATCTTTATGATCCATCAAAGCTGATTGTTGTTGGGGTCAGAGGTCATATTGCCAAACGTGACCTGAGTTTATCACAAACTGATAGCAACATTCCTGTCCTCCTCCTTGTGTTTCTAATAGTATTACTGACCCTGCCCAACTGTTTCACCTGAAGCTGTAATAAAAGCAGGTGTCTGAATTGTTTCAGCTCTCAAACCTCTGTCGGAATATGTTAATTATCTCCGTCTGAGTAGCAAGAAATGATGTGAACAAAAATGTATTTGCATTCTGTGGAAATAGCAACTAAAATTGACAGACAACAATTTAAAGTTGAGAATAGCATTATGCTAAATGGGATGTTGTGTATTTACTTTGGCTCTTACGTCAATGTTTAATCATTATAATAATAATAAATAATAATACAATTTTATTTGTATAGCGCTTTTTAAAGGTACCCAAAGGCCCTCAACATGGTAAAAATAGTGACAGTTCAAACAATACTTCAAGGTCAAGCAATCAGAAGACAGTTATTTTACATTAAAAAAAGCAGTGAAGATGGCCCTGTCCCCACAGGTTCGGTGCTTGTACAGGGTTAGAGGTGTTAGGAGGTTGGTTTTGGTGGATCTAAGTTTGTGTGTATCATTGCGTCGGTGGAGGAGGTCAGAAAGGTAAGAATGGGGCGAGGATGTGGAGGGTTTTGTTTGTGATGAGGAGAATTTTCAATTTCAATTATTTGTTGAATGTGAAGGTTTTGAAGGACTGGGGTGATATGGTCTATGATGTGGGAGTAGGTGAGCAGATGGGCAGCTGAGTTTTGGACTTATTGTAATTTGTTGATGATTTTGGTGGATGTGCCGTACAGGATGCTATTGCAATAGTCGAGTCGTGAGGTGATGAAGATGGGGTGAGTGTTTCAGCAGCTCAGGAGGAGAGGGAGGGGCATATTTGGGAAATGTTTTTTAAGGGGGAAAAAGTCTGGTTTTGTAATGTGGCTTACGTGGTTTTCAAAGGAGAGGGTATGGTAAAATGATGACACTGAGGTTACGGATGTGTGTTGATGCGGGAACAGTGCAGCAGTCGATGGAGTGGGAGAAACTGTGCCAGGAGTTGGTGATTGATTTGGGGCCGATGATGAGGATTTTATATTTGTCACTGTTGAGTTTGAGAAGTTATTTTGAATCCAGGTCTTTATATCTCCGAGGCAATTTGTGAGGGTGGAGTGAGTGAGGGATTTGGTGGAGATGTAGAGTTGGATGTCATCAGCATTGCAGTGGAGATGGAGGCCATGGTGGCGTATGATGTTACCAAGGGGAAGTGTGTTGAGAATAAGAGGAGGGGACCAAGCACCAAACCTTGGGGGACAACTTGGGAGACGGGCTGTGTTGGAGTTGGATTTATTGAACCAGTGAAGTGCCGGTGATGTGGAGGGAGGACTCAAGGTGGATGAGGAGGATGGAGTGGTTGAAGGTGTCAAAGGCAGCACTGAGGTAGAGGAGGATAAGGATGTTGAGGAAGTAATCATCCGAGGAGAGGAGGAGCTTGTGACTCTGATTAGTGTGGGTTCTGTGCTATGATGAGATCAGAATCCGGATTAAAATGGTTTGTATAGTTGATCGGAGTCCAGGTGGGTTTTGAGTTGGGAGGCGATAGTACGTTCCTGTGAGAGGCTAACTCTGCTGTGTTGGTAGAGTTACAGGTTTTCCACCAGTAGAACCTGATGCTACATTATCTGTCACTTACTCTTACTTTATAATGCCTCTTTCAGAGCTAACAGCACCATTGTCCTTTTGTGTATTATGAGGGGTCACTGGCCTTATAACATAGCTGAACAGAGGTTAACAGCAGACTCCTTAGTTATTAAGTTATAAGAGAGTTTGCCCAGTGTTGCTCTTAAGCGCACCAATCCTCACATTCTTTCCACTGTTATAGGAAACAGGTTACGGGGCTGATTAGCATTGCAGGCAGTGGCCCACCCAGCAAGGACAGCTCAACTAATTTACACAATAAAAAAATCTGTTACAATAATGTAACAAGAGAATTAGTCAGTTGACAAAAGTGAGTCACTATCTACACATCCATGTTCCCAATGCTGTGTTTCTTTATGCCTATACTGTATATCAGGCTACAAAGCTGCAAGTATTTGTTGCAAATTTTTGCCAAATTCTTATTGGATCAACTGAATGTATTACTAATTATGACCTCCATTATATTATTTAGTCAAAGTGTTAGAATTGTATAATTATTAATCAGCAAGTGGATTTAAATACATTTACGCTTCAAAAAGGGATCCAGCGATGTGATTGGTTATGAGCCAATATGAAGTGTTGGTAGTGATCGGGCCGATTTATACAGCTGCTCTATTCTGTTAAAATCTATGTTATTCTAAATTTGCATCTACTCGTACATACCATGTCCTGCATCGGTACCTGGACACTTTGATAGAGGGAGAGCTAATGGAGGGAGCTAGAAACAGGGTCTGAAGTTTGGAGGCATTTCACCCTTTAAAATGTAATTGTTGTTTATTTTGAAGATTTTCTTCCAGGTTGCTGGTGCTGTGTGATAAACTATAAGACAAGATATAATAGACTTCACTGTCCTTGTGGGAAATTGGCCGTGGACATCACAGTGTCTGCAGTATGAAAAAACAATGAAAAACAGCACATAGATTAATTCTTCGCACATGTATCTACATGGATAAAAGATTTGCATTGTCATTATTATTTTAATAATAAAGTTTAATAAATTTAATAAATAATAAAGTCTGATGTTTCCTTAGATGGAAAAGAATGATCCCACTCTGTATTAGATTGATGGGCCAATACACAAGGCCCAGGTACCATTATCGGTATTAGGACTGAAAAAGTCTGATCAGTGCATCCCTATCTAAAACTGATACAATAATATTCATCACCTGTTACAGCCAAATTCAAACATTTATTTAAGAGATGACTCAATGTAGCCATGCTACAACGTTGTCTGTCAGTATTATTGAGTGTTTTATAATTAGTATTAGTTTAAATAAATGTTAAGCTGTTTTTAGTTAGTGCTCTGTTTGGATAAAAGTGTCAGCTAACTGTAATGTTTGAGTTATGTTTCAATATTAATTCAGCTAGCAGAGTTTGAGGTTAACCAATGTACGATTTGGAAGTTGCTTCAACAATGTTTCACCAACACTTTCAAACTGACTTTGTGGCTGCTTTATGTTTGGAATCACAGCTCTGTTCAAAGTAATGACAATAACTGAAAATGTCTTGACATACATCACTGTAACATACAAACCATAAAATGTAGAAACCACGATACAAGCTGATTTCTTCCGGACAGCAACGTTTTTCAGTTCAACATAAAAGTGTTCTCACTTCCAGCCTCACAAAGCAGACCAGAGTCTGGTGTTTGTCCTGGGACATTACTGTTGGCTCTCTGCTGGCTGGCCCCAGCGGGACCACGTTTCTTTCCACGCTGCCACTAATAATGAGCAGATTAAGACCACTGTAAATTTCCTAATGCGCTTATTACTGACAAAAATCATGTAATCCCTCATACTGGCTGGCTGTAGGAGTTTTCCTTTCACATGACTGTGTTTCCTTTTTTATTTTTTTTCCCTTTTTGTATTTTTAACCTCTTTGTCTTTGACTGTTTTTCTGAAATGAGGCTTGTCCCTTGTTTTCATTATCATTGGTCTGACTAAAAAAGTGTTTTGGGCTGTTTTCTCAGTTTTCTCTCATTCCTTCTCGTGTTATTGAGCTAAATTGATTGTAAGGATTTGGAAAAGGATATTTTGTGAATTATTGAAACTTGGCAGCACCTGTAAATTGCAATGCAGGTGCAACAGCGTGCCTTACACGATAATCCGAGATTACGACCACTACAAAATCCTACTTAATCCCCATTTTGTGTGTATTAAATGTGTTGACAAACACTCATCATGTTTCTTTGGATTCCAACCTTGTAAACAACAGATTTTCCAGTGAAAAATAAATGGTATTATAATTCAACTGAAGCATTCAAATCTCAGGCTATTTCAGCCTCTCATGCGCCTTGTGTCATCCATCATAATTCATTTTCACAGGAATGGCTATGAAAATGAATTATGATGATCCAAAAACTAATCCAGCCGACCCCCCCCCACACACACACACACACACACACACACACACACACACACACACCAAAAGCAAAGAAATTGGCATCATAATCAGACACATCATCACATAACACCAGGCGATGCTAGCGTGAGCTTCATCTATGTGCTGCATCACTTGTTTTAAAGCAAATTTTCAAAAGCTAGAGTTGCAAAATTGTTGTATGTAATAATTGCTCCTTAAATTAGATCCTGAGGAGGTTTAGAGATTTAGAGATTTCTGTGTGAAGCAGCTACATGAGACTCTTGACATGTGGTTTAATTGATTGTGTGATGCTCCCAGTGCTGTGCTCTGATGTTTAGTTTTCTCTTATCTGGCCGCCTTAAACTCACTTAGCCGTGTTTATGGCATACCCTGTTAGCGAAGGCGTGACGGTTATTGCAGGAGATGTCCATGTGGACATTAGCATGCGATCGATGTACGAGTGGTGATGTTGGCGTGGTTGTATTTTTAATGACGAACAATCCTAAACACACGATCGTCACATCAATCAAGCTGGTGAGTTTACCCTGTCAAGCTGCCAGACATACTCAGCGGGCATGGAGCTATACACACACGCACACTAACTCACACGTCACACCCAAATAGTAATATTAACTAAGGGAAGGCCAGGCAAATTTATTTTTATTCTACAGAGAGGTTATTCTGTGTGCTTGACAAAAATAAAACTGTTATAATTATAAAGGTAAAATGGTACAAGAAAGATTAAAAAATCGCCATAGAAACTGTATAAAAGCTCATATTATAAAAGAGGTCAGAGATGGGGCGGATTTGATATCTACTGGGAGCTGGTTCCAACACTTGTTAGCATAGTGGCTAATGCCATTTCACCCTGTTTATTTTTAACTCTCTGCAGCATTACTGTTATATCATCAAATATGTCAGAAATATAGTAGGTTTATTGTTTTGAACAATGAATAAGTCTCTGATATCAATCAATCCTGTAACTGGAAGCCAGGGTGAAAACATGAGAATTGAGAACTCAGATATCGAGACATTCACACTATTAATATTCAGTCCTGAAGATACTCCTGTAGTCTAATCTTTTATTTGACAGTTTGGGCAAATTCCTTAAACCAAAGCTGGATTACTCATAAAATGCAGTAAATGGATAACATGTTGGCAAACAGTTGCCTGCGTACACATTACAGCAGAACGATTACATTTGCAGTAATTTTTCAAGCCCCCGGTGGATTTTCAAGTCAAATATTTACTTAAGTTTGTTGAGTTATTATTTAGCCAAATTGGTTTAAATTTTTTGCAGCTAGATGTTTGATATTTAAACCAGCTAATCGCTAAGATGTTGGGAAGCAGATAGTTGCTGTGGAGCTCAGCAGGCAGTGAACAGTTGGTTCAATGCTGCTCGCAGGAAATGACAGTAAGCAGGGTTGATAAGGACTGAATAAAAAGCTATGGTTATATGAAGCAATAGCTTTAGAGGGTATTGAGTTGTTATTTTGAGTGATAATTCTGGGTCCAACTATATGCAACACTGGCAAGTCATTACATTCACTCTTTCATCCACAATGCTGGTTTAGTGCCTAAGGATAGTCTCTTTCCCCAATGAGTTCTCGTCTATATTTGTTTGTTTGTTAACCAAAAACCTGCTCTACGGATGTCCATGAAATTTAGAAGAGGAGTGACCTTAGAAAGAACCCATTATATATCTGTGGTGATCCAATGGAAATTGATTTACAAATCAGACATATTGAGGGGACTCATGTTTATGAATGCATTACTTTGCAATAGATCCAAATAAAAGTCCAGATGTAGTGAATTTAAGTGTGGTTTCAGAATGGGGGTCCTTGGTGGAGGTATGTGCTCTACTAGTTCCAGTTTACTACAACTGGGGTATCTTCTTGTTTAGCCATCACTCACATTAGTAATGATAGGATCATAGACACCAATGTAAACTGATGAAAACATTTCATCATTTCGTGACACCAGTGTGACAGGTTTAAAAGTGAAGTTACTCAGAAGAGAAAACAAAGAGAAATGATGAAACTATAAGTAATAGTATTCATTTCAGTGGGACACATGGTGGCCTCTGGTTTAAGGCCCTTTAATGTACTAAGTTTGTGTCTGGCCAGGGACAGTTATCGCATGGTCTCCCCCAGGATACATTTCTTGTCACGTCTCTACCTGGCTACTAGGGTAAGGAACAAAAATTAACATCCAGCTTGTACTGATTCAGCTTTAACGTTGCTGTACTCAATGTAGTTGTGTACACACGGTTTTCCCGTGGGAGATTTGGGGCATCTCCTCTTTGGTTTTGCCTCCAAATGCAGTGGATTGGATCATCTGGATCTGAACTGCTGGCCTGTTTACAACCTGTGTAATCGCTTGACTGCCCGTGATTTAAGTGCGCCGTGTTCCCAGCTCTCAGCAACAGCATCAAACTGTAGCTAGTAAATATGATGTGATGGTCAAAACTATCATTTTATTTTCATAAACCCGAATTTCCACATCCTTGATCAAATTTGAATTTAATGTATTTAGTTTTAAATCCTTATTCAGAACACAATTCTCCCTCTGGGTTATGGAACTCAGACTTGTATGGGTTGTCATGTGTCCAGATGTTTCTCTACCCTCTGCATATGTAAATGCTAGTGGACAGAAAGGAAAAGGAGATCCTCTGTTTGTGTTCTCTCACTGTGGAAGAGCATTAGGATCATTGCTCTGGACACACAGTAGCCCACTGTCGCTACAGATACTTGATGCTTGAGACCACTGGTGTGTATGTGTACGTGCTTGAGCACTTGTGTGTGTGTGAAAGAGAGGAGATGAGATAAGTGGAGTCGGCCGCAGGGTGGGGTATCGGATCAGAGTGTCTTTGTCCAGAGAACTGACATTTTATTGTTCTGGTGGGACCAAGGGGCAGCAGCATGTACACGGGCTGTGCACCCACCCACACACACACACACACACACAGATGATAATGTGTTGACCCTGTGTGTTCTTCTGTCTCTTTCAGGCTAATATTGGTCAGATGGACACAACCAAGGACATGTGGAAGATGATCATTGGGAACTTGGCCCTCATTCAGGTAAACGACACTGAACACTCCACTCCAGTGTCACGGAGCATCTCTGAGCAGGCGAACAGGCCCTCAACACACGAGCTGCCAGGAGAAATCTGGTTATGGCAAGGAATCAGATCATGAGTTATATATCACATATATTTCAGTTGGATGGTCGTATTGCTCTGAAGCTCAGTTTATATGCAGCTAGTGGATAATTCAATATCTTTATGTCGATCTTTTCATCATAGCTAAACAAAGTTCTCTAAACTAAAACAAGAGAAAAATAGAAAAGGGAAACCCTGGTTCTCATCTAGACCGCTCTTCAGGGATCAAGTTACGGCCAAACCAGGGAACATGGTTGTTACATAAGTCAATAGTGTTTACAGTAAACACAAGGATGATCATGATGGGGGACATAGAACATATATGGCATGTTCTCAACACATGTTCTGGTCACAACCAGTAAGCCAATCACACTCAACTCCCCTTATTATCTGATCTGTTATTTACCCACATGCGCAGCCATCAGGAGCAGTTAGGTTTAGGTAGCTTATCGATCATGTGACATGTGGATCGGAGAAGCCGGGGATCGTACCACCATCATTCCAATTAGTGGACAACCTACTACATCTCCTAACCACAGCCGTCCCTGTAAGTTGTTCAATCCAATCAGGTTTTTTAAAACTGGACTGTGGACTGGGAACTGTAGGACCTAGGATGGCTAAAAAGCTTTTATCAGCATTTCTTCAGAGAAAATTAGATCCAGCTCTTGATACCATCTATAATTTCTTGAAAATGGAAACAACAACTGCAAGTCTTAAATTCTTAAAAAACCTACAAACCCAAACACAACATGATTGGCTATAGGACAAACCCCTTTCTCAGTTAAGGGTGCAACTTCCTATGACCCTGGGATCCACTACGGATACACTGAACCTACATTATAGAGAAAGATAAACTTAAAACCAGGAAAGCAAATATCTTTTCTAGGAAAATGCAAAGAGCTACAAAAAGTAAAATACACTTTGAATATGGAAATGTACCAAGCCAGGTTTAAAACCAAACGAATGTGTTTAGAAAGCTACATAACTCTGTCAGGTACACAACTGATGATATGTCCCTAAATATCTGCTTGTAATCTCTAACATCTTCTGGTGATCCTTGACTTCTGCTGGTGGTTGGTGAATTATTGTCAATCTAGTTTGGAGGACCTTCAAACATTCAAGTGATATTCACTGTAATTTTGTAATATAATACTACAAGTATACAAATGTTTTATCATATACTTCCTTGTAATGACTGACTATCTGTGCTCACACTGCGGCCTCTTCTTCCACACTGTTTGTTTTACTTCACTGTGCAGACACTTTCCAAAGCATGTGACTAGAAACAGATATTAACAAACGTTCCATGTTTCCAGAAAGAGAATTCCAACCCTCTGTCAAAGCAGCTGGACGTTGCAGGGCTTCAATATTTCACATGTTTAAATTCAGTCTGATTTAACTCAAACCTAAAACAAACAGAATTGGTTGCTTTTTATCAGAAGGGAGTCAAATCCGACGGGCCCACAGTTTGGTGATGAAACATAATTCTGTGAATGATGAAACCAGCCTCAACATGAGCAGATGTCGATCAGTAGCAATAGCGGATATACCTTTATCCTTATGCTGCATACATGTGTATGTTTTGAATATTTGAACACTATTCAATCAGTATTTCGATCACCAAAAATAACTCTCCATTCAGTCTCAGTGAGTCAGTCACCTCTCCTGTGGGGCTGTCTTTTGAAGTGAGCTTGTTATGTAATAGCTGCAGAATCCTCACAGGGGCTTACACCAGTGCTCATGATGTAACAAAGTTACCAAATTTGTACATCTGTTTATTATCTTGTGTTTAGTGATGGCGTTCTCTTAGAATAAAAGCTTAACTGGATGGACGTCTCCTCTTTTGTTTATGGTGTTGAATAAGTGAATATGTCATATTTTATTCATGAAGGCAAAGCTTCAACAATGAGTAGTAACTGATGCCCAGATGTAACAGCACAGTCTCTCATACAGAACATCTGGACTTTACATGTTGTTTGCATTCAATGGCGACATGAACCACTGTGATGTGTGTGTGTATTCAGGTCCAGGCCACAGTGGTGGGGTTCCTGGCCTCCATAGCTGCTGTGATCTTCGGCTGGATCCCAGAGGGACACTTCAGGCTGGGCCACGCAGTGCTGCTGTGTGCATCCAGCGTGGCCACTGCATTCATAGCCTCTCTGCTGCTGGGTACGATTTCCTTTCACTTTATCGTCTCATTGTTTCCCAAGGAGGGAACACTGCTCCAAAAAAACATGATTTAAACAAAGTGCTACAAATATATGTAGCTGCAGTGAAGATCTACACAGACACCGAGACGCCAACAACACAAAGTCTGGTTTAATTGGTCACTAAACAGGATACAAGGGATATTCACAGTGTAAACATCTCATCAGACCTGTCAGTGATTCATTTAACTCTCTGCTTAAGTCAGCCAGTCTGAGTTAATGTGGCCATGCTAATATGATCCAGGGATAACGCCGAATAGATGTTTGGCAGGAATAATGTTTATGATATGATTTTCACCATCACATTAAGCATGCTAATAATGGAATTGTGCTTGGTCGTAAAGTTTTATTTGACCATTTGAAGGAGCATGAAAAAAGTTATTGACCGAAGTGATTTTGATGAGGACATGAGCGTCTGTATCAAATGTCATAGAAATCCATCCAGCAGTTCTGGGGCTATTTCATTCAAAACCATAATTGGCAACCTCATGATGAGAGACATTGTATGAGAAGTCAGACATTCACTTAAATGAGGAACTGTTCAAAGTGTCTCTTCTCTGAATCGTCATGCTGTCCCATCTGATGCATTTCTCTAACCATGCTACCAAGGTTTAGATTAGATTAGATGTTTGCAGTGCAACTTGAAATAATTGCAGAAAGTATGATTAGAAATAGTTTTGATTAATTCATTAGCATTCATCATTTTCAATTAGGATTGACTGTATTCTAAACTGTAAAGCCTTGATTATACCTTGTAATGTTCTGCACTGTGTTTTGCTCTTAACACTGGTTTGAAGTCCTATGTCATAAAACACCAAAACGCAGATGAAACTGCAGAACACAGTTTATCACACAGCTTATCACATATCAACATGTGCAGCTACGATTGATCGTGCCCTCTGGTGACTTAATATTGTGACATCCTGAAATCCCACAGGGCTCATCATGATCGGTGTGATCATAGCATCCAGGAAGGTGGGCATCAACCCTGACAATGTGGCCACACCAATAGCTGCAAGCCTGGGAGACCTGATCACCCTGTCCCTGCTGGCAGGCATCTCAACAGGACTGTACAAGGAGCTAGGTAATACAGTCAAACACCCAGTTCACATTGAATTCAATAGGACACTTTCAGAGGCTCATGTAATGTTCATCAATGGGTGCCTTGTGCTCAGTTTTTCAAGAGAGGACAGTTGTGTTGTTTGACAGTGCAGTGCTCAGCTGTAAAGAGGTGGGCAAGGAGTTCATGAGGAGAGAGTGTGAAATAAATGTGTATTTATTTAAATCAAATTTGAAGTTAAAATATTACTGCTAAAACAGATAAATGTAATAAAGATGGATGTCTTTTGTATGAGAGAGTGTTAGGGCCATCTCGCAGAAAAAGATCATCTGAGACTTAGAAAATATTGTCGTAAGATTACAACAAGTTGCAATTGAGAAGAAACTCGTAATATTACGAGAATAAAGTCTTAACATTTACAGCCGAAAACTCCAATTCTCCAATCGTAATCCATGGTGCGGCCACAGCAGGCCCAGATCTGCGGGTGATAAAGCAAAGGGACTCGGGGAAGGGGTCAAGTTAGTAACATGTACTGATGAGATATGACTTACTTCGATGTGATAGGGATGGAGAAGAGGAAGGAGAAGCTGGAAAGAGAAGCTCCTTGTGTCATGTGTCATAAATTCCCTTTGCGTCTTAGCGTCATCAGTTTTTTTTTGCCTTGTAATCAATGATACAATGATACAGGCTGAACTTGGGGGTACACTGAGGCTCAAGGTAAATCTGACTGGCTACTGGTTTGTATGGTAGTACGATGAAAACCATGTGGCCCACTCAGTAGATCCGCCATCAATACCTCTATGCCTTTTTAAACTAAACGCTTCCTATTTTAGAACATAGGACAAGTAACATTCTGCCGCCTAATTAGCTCTAACTATAAGCTTTATCAAAAAGGATTCTGCAACATGGCAACAAGTGAAAAAAAATAGATGTGACCTACATTCACAAGTCTGTCAAGCCTCTAATTAGTAGCAAGTTTCTCAAAAGCCCACCAACGAGAAAGAATCATTAATACAGAAGCACTGGTTCAGAGAAAAGCCTCATCATAGTGGCTACATTATTGATGCTACTTCAAAAGCGCCTATGAAGATTTTATCGTACCAGGAGAGTACAGTGAGTGAAATGTGACTCTGTGTCCAGCTGTGCACAGTAAATAAGGATGAAAGCTGCCCACACCTAACCTCGCTGTGTCGTATGGCGAGAAACTCCACAGCTGTATTGTTCGCTCCATGATAGTTTCCTCACCAGCGACACACCCAACCAAACAACCCACGGTTCCTTGGGTTCCACGCCACAGACAAACAAACCCTGGCGCACACAGGACTGATGAAACCGTCCTGAGTGTGGAGTCATTTCATAACTCTTACGTCAGTCTGTGTCCACAAACACGACACCCTTACTCACTCTAAATGCCAAAGTCTGCTGCTATATTAAGCTTATTTGGGTTATTTAGTCTCATACGCACAAAAACACAGCTGGTGTTTGGGTCTTGTGGACATAGTTATGTTTTTTAAAGTAGTGTTTGTGGTGGTTCGTAGTCTCCTGTGGTGTTAATATAGTTGTTACACTGCCTCCTATAGACAAGACAAGGTACTTACTGTTTGCCCAATCACAATCCTGCTCAGTCCTCTCAAGCACAAGTCACGTATATTCCATTTAGAAAAAAATGGAATATAATATAAATTCTATAATGCTAAGTTGTAGTTTTATTTAAGTCAAGATAAAAAAGGTTTTAACTGGTGCACTAATTTGGCATTGAAATATTTTTTTACATTTCTAATTTGCCACTTGAGGCTCCAGCTATTACGTTCCTCTGTCTTTATTTGATTTAGGTCGCATTTTATTTAGCCTTAGGACTCTTGTATGATCATATTGATACAGTCTTTCAAACAGTATTTGGACAGTTACATGTTTTACACACACTATTTTTTTTATTTTAATAAAATCATCAACACTACGTTAATGATCTGCCTTAAATGAACGAAAGCTCTTTTTACACATTTTACCCAAACTTAATTTCTTCAAAAGTAACTGGAAAGATGAACATCACGAAAATAAGATCATCACACTTCAACTCTCCTCAGTCTGCTTGTTAGTGAGCTTGTTAGGGTATTACAATCACTATCTTGTGCATGCGTCTAAACTAAAAAAAAACCTCAAGACGAGGAATGATCCACAGATTTCTAAGTAAAATGTTCTTGATGTGTTAATCCACCTTTTCTTCTTCTCTTACAGATTACAATGACTATGCCAGCCCGCTGGTGTGTGCGGTGTTTGTGGCCTTGTGCCCCCTGTGGGTGCTGATAGCCAGGAAGATCCCTTCCACAAGAGAGGTCCTCTACTCTGGATGGGAGCCGGTTATCATCGCCATGGCTATCAGCAGGTACAGCAAGCAGGCATCATTGTCTTTATTTTATCTCTGAAAAAAAACTGTCAAAATATTTGAAACTTTTACTGTACATATACTGTAAACATACTCTCAGGCACTGACATGATATTCACACTGTTTATCGCCCTTTGTAACTTGATGCCATTTATGCGAATAAATGTTCTCCTTTTTTCAGAGTAAATATAAGATATTATGCTCTACTAATTAACACACTGTACGTCCCCAATTATTCTTTGCGTTTCCCTATGTTATAATCACAGGCCGGGAAGAGAAATCAATGACTTCAGTTCTTTCAACTTGTTTGTGTTTCAGTGTCGGTGGTCTGATCCTCGACAAGACCGTCACCGACCCAAACTTTGCTGGCATGGCTGTCTTCACCCCGGTCATCAACGGTAAGGAGCCATAAGACCATAAGCTTTCCATATACATGACACATTAACGATGCCTTTTGGGAATGTTGGGGAGGTTATAGAGAAGGACAAGTGAGTGGTGTATATATAACTGCAGATAAATAACCATGTAGCAAATATACACTACTAAGTTAGAGGTCAATGCGGATGTTTTATTCCTGGAGATGGGGAATAAATATAGAGAAGTCTGTTCTTGTGTATTTAAATCTGTTTCCGTCAGCACATCCATCTGTTTTGTAAACATACAGATATGTTAGATGGGTGATGTATGCCAGAGCAAGGATATGTCTTGTAAAGTGACTTTTCTTTCAAAGTGACAGATGGAGATAACACAATTATAAAGTGAAGGAAAAACATTGCATTTCCCTTTTGCCAAGTTCTTAGGTATTTCATGTGCAAAAAATACCAAAACTGACTCGATGCCAGATGACAATACTAAGGGTGTTTTGCTCTTTTTCCATATTTTCACCCTTTGTGTTTGTGTTTGTGTGTGTGTGTGCATGCGTGTGATTCAGGTGTGGGAGGAAACCTTGTGGCAGTTCAGGCCAGTCGTATCTCCACCTATCTTCACATGAACGGTCTACCCATGGGGGATCCCAACCTCGCCCCCAGGAAGTGCCCCACACCCTGCACCTCTTTCTTAGGCTCCAGTAAGTCACGGGGGAGCTGCGGAATGTTCCACAGTTTCTCTAAAACCGATTTTTCCATTATGCCTTCACGTTCCAGCATCTGCCCTTAAAGAGCAAATCCTAATTTCCTCTGAATATGATCGTGTCACAGTCCTTTTTTAACATTTCTCATGTGACTAGTTTAAATGCCTGTCTCCTCTCTCTCTTCCAGCTGTGAACTCTCGTTCGGCCCGTGTGCTCTTCCTCCTGGTTGCTCCGGGTCACCTCGTCTTCCTTTACACCATCAACTACCTTAGGGGTGGACACACCACCCTGACGCCAGTCTTCGTCACCATCTACATGACTGCTGCACTACTTCAGGTACACACACAGGCCCACATACACAGAGTCTAGCACGGGCACACAGACACCTTTTTCTTTCTCGAGAGAAAGTGCAATTTGTCTGTTTCCTCCTCACGCCCCCTCTCAGCTGCGCTCACTTTACACTTTAACAATAAACACCAGCACTTATCACAAGTTATTAAGACACGTACAGGACTGAATTTAACTTTGGGTTTGTTTGCCTCGCTCTCCAGGGTTTATTTACACACATTTAAACCTGCTACACAACACAAGACTTAACGTGACTCGCATAATCAGGACATCAGAGTTAGACGCAGCATGGTGTTTTAACATTTCTTTGTTGCAGAAGAAGCGACGCCCAGTTTATCCGGGAACATAAATATGAATTCAGCAGGTTTTTATAGAGATCAGTTCGAAGTATGATTGTTAGAAAACATCAGAGGAGCGGAGTCACCAATTGATCTGTGTGGAATAATGTGCATCAGTGCAGTGGCGCTGCCAAGGGGGGGCAATGCTGGGCCACCTTGATACAGTAAAGGCTATAAACAGAGGTTGTCCTTTTAATCCTTAGGTGCAGCACACAAGTCTAAACTGAATGAATATGAAATCAGTGTGGAGAGCACTGACCACTGTCATAGACTTACTGTTACCTTATTTTGTAAATAACAGCACACTTATAATAACAGCAACAGTGAATACTACTTTTTAAAACACTTTCTCAATAAAAAGGGAGTTCATATTTGTCTGGATGATTAAACTGATGAAAAAGCAGCCATGTGCAGTAATAGAGGATTTTGGATGTGATACATAGAAATTCATTTAGATGCATTGTTGTGCACCAGTGAGCACACAGTCATCACAGAGAGGCAGCTCCTCCCAGCTCCCAGCTCACGTTCCAGTTGTGGTGGTTTATCTTCTCTTGTGTGGAGCTTTTTGGTGATAAAAAAAAAACCAAGTTTTCTTTCCATTAGAACAAATATAATAGACCAAAATCTCAAAATTGACCAGTACACTGAAAAACAATGTTTTTGCCTGTAGTATCCTGCCCTAAACTGCATAATCTAATTTGATAACTATTTATTTAACTAGTGTTGATTATTTAACAATTGTGCTAGTGTGAGAGTATTAACAGAGCTGCAATCTGGTAATAACTGTATGTACATTATGGACCAGCTGCTGTAGGCACATTTTACTATCTTGATAATTTTACCTAATAAACTGTGATATTCTGCACCACTGATTTAAGATTAGCTTTGGTTCACATGGGCTCACATTTATTTACTTGGTGCTAAGTATTAGATCAGGCTCCAACAAAGTGCTTTTTTTAACATTCAAGTGTTGAAATTGCAGCATTGTTTTACAGTTGGTAGTCACTTTTCAATATTTTTTAAACAATTTGTAAGATAAAATCTCACAAAATATCGTGAGATTAGTTGAATTAGTGCTCATTATTGTAAGATTATGAAAAATTTCCCAATAAACTGACCCAGCCAGGAATACATGTTTATATATATTTGTGTTGCTTATCAAGAATTGAGAGTGTGGTTCCAGTAGAAATAAAGTATGCTTCTTCTTTGTCTTGCTCCAGGTGATTATCCTCCTCTACCTGGCAGACTGGATGGTCCACTGGATGTGGGGTCGAGGCATGGACCCCGACAACTTCTCCATCCCCTACCTGACTGCCCTGGGTGACCTGCTGGGAACCGGCTTCCTCGCCCTCTGCTTCCACATATGCTGGTTCATCGGGGACAGAGAAAATAATGCGGGCAACTAAATGCATGCACAGACACACGCACAAAAACAAAACTGTACACTTGCACACATGGACAGTGACGACCCTCACCCATTATCTGAAACTGGAAGATGTCTACATTTAAGGGCTAATCTCTTGTAGGGCTCTCGTTGAGGGTATAGAGCAGTAGGGCAGCGTTTCACCTTCAGGATTTCAGGATGCTGATGCATCACAGCTGCTGCCAAGAATCCAGTCAGAGTCTTTGTTTCACTGCAGAAACACTGGAAACACACACATCCCCTTGTCAACCACCCAACATACCTGCAACTGATGGATCCAACCCCACAAACTCCAGCTCTCCTCTTCTGCTTAACTTAATAACTTAGTCCTACTACTTTTGTTATTATCACTCTATTGACAATGATTATGATTGTTGGTGAATAATGTATTTGATATGAATCGGTACCTGTTCTATTTGGATGGCCAGTCCTCATTATTTTCAATGGGGACTTTAAGCCCTAGGTTTTTTGAAGATCAACTTTCAACACTTGAAACCGAGACGACAAAGAAAGCAAAAAAAACGCATTCAAAACAGCCTAGAATGCTTAATCACCAAGTGCTTTGCCATATATACAGTAAGAATATTACATGAAATCTAATGTGTTTAGTTTTTAATTTAATAGAACACACGAGGCTCTCTCTGTTTTACTTTTGCCTTGTGACTACAGGAAACAGGCTTGGGGAGGGTTTACTACATGGGACTGGATCACAAACGTAACCAGATAAAGCACTTTTTCTTTGAATAGTTCAATTTGAATCAGGGCAGGGACTCAAGGTTGATATTTCTTAGGTTATTCCTGCACAAGAAAGGACTTGAGAACTGGGAATCAGACCTGGAATCAGATTCACTGCCTTAAAAAATGCTAAAGTCAGCCTGCTACAGGAACAGACTCACCTCCACCTCTCAATTGAAATGTTCACACCAATGATAGTTGTGTGTTCATTCACACAATAATCTGTGTCTTTTACATTTCTACCAATTTTGCTAAATACTACAGTTGTGAAATGTCCTACGGCAGAAACTTTCATTAAAAGACAAACAAACACAAAACTGTGGAAAGTATTGTGTGGAAAATGCAGACAACTGTTTGTAAGGAAGAAAAAATGCACACACGTCAAGTGTTTGTCGCAGCTCACTTTGATTACTTTTGTTACCGATCGGTTTGACCTAATTGGATGAGAGTAGCACCAGTCCCCCCCGTATGAAACCATCTGCCAACTCTCTACTTGTGCAGGCTTCTTGTTGTTGTTGTGTTGCCCAAGCCAGGCTTACTGTATGTGACAAGAGGCTCAACATGCTGCAATGGACTGGAACAAACCTACAGAGCTTTCCCAGCTGGTACAGAGGGTGAAAGTGAGTTTATTTGCCTTAGCGTGCTCAGGGGAAGTGCTCAGTTGGGTTCAGCTGGCACAGTCTGACTGAGGTTCTGGTTGCTGATGATTTGAGAAATGTAGGTATTTGATTTAGATTCCTAAAAAACATTTAGGCCATGCTGGACCACATGATTGTTCAAGTGAAAGAAGGGCTGATTATGTTCTGTGAGGCTGGTCAACAGGTCCCATCGTCAGATTAGGATGTTGGTTTTATTGGTTTTTATTTTGTTGCTTTTAGATTCAGATTCACTTAAAGATCAGGGTAGTGCTTAAAGCTGTCTGAGGACCCAGTCACACAAAATGTAGCTGCTCTAGAGTGTAACGATGACTGCCTGCTCTGCTTCCAGAAGTAGAGTTTCCATTCCTTTTGAGTGAAGGAACTATGCATCCCATAAACCCCTGCAAATGATTATTTTACATCAACTTCCAGTGCGCTCCCGTTTGAATCAAACCATGGTGAAGCAAATATTTCACATTGAATTGAGTTGAAAGTCCTGCGAGTGTAGGGAGTGAAAGGAATCTAAAATGGAGGGAGCTATCATATTAGTAATAGACAATAATGAAACAGGATTTCCATCTTATAAAAAAACTGTTAATTTGTTAACCCATTAGTGATTATTGAAGCCAGCAAGGTTTCTGTCAGTTGGCAAGTTGTGTTAGCTTGTGTTAGCTGATTTACAATATGGACAATAAAACACCAGGGCTTAGTAAAAGCCGCAGCACATAGAAAATCTGAACTAGCAGAGCTACTGTGTGTTGCATCAATTGTTTGATCACAGCTTGTGCATCAACAAGGAATTTATTGAATTTTGGCACCATCCTATAGGAATCTGAGGCTAGCTAGGATATTAGCTGTGTTACACCATTAGTCAGACATTCATGTTGCAAAGATATTTCTTCCCTAATTGTCTGATGTCTATATTCAGACATACAAATACATTTGTCTCTGGAAGTGTCTGGTGTGACTGGGTCCTTAAAGTTGTAGAAAACTTCTTATTATACATAAAATAATGAAATAACTACACTCACACTCACATAAACGTCCACCAGACTCAGCTGACCTGAGCTGACTCTTTCTCTGAGGGCTTACATGTGAGGAGGGGAACGGCAAAGGAAGCTGTGAGTACAGACTGTACAGAGCACAGACGTTAACCCAGAGGTGAAGCCCAGTGTCTTAGGAGAAACCTGCATGTGATGCTTGACTTATCCAGCGTCGCCTCTGTGCTGTTTCAATGGGGCCAGCAGAATGCATGTGCAGGGCACATAGGATGTGCAAAATGTGATTTTTATAATCTGTCATAAATCTTTTGTTTTGGTAAGATTATTTTTTGTATGTGTCAATGATGTTACAGTTGTGATTTGTTTCTTTTTATTCCTTCCCCTAATCTTTTTAACTACTGATGATTCTTGTTTTGTGTTATGAATTTCCCCACGAGAAAAACAACCACTGTAAAGATGAAGCAACTTCTCTGACACTGGTCAAACACAGAAGTACTGTAATCTGCAAAATGGACACCAGAGGGCACCACAGGGATTCTCTCAACTGCCCAACTTCTCTGTGCAGCTCTGTGTCCCCTGGATTCCAACCCACTCGCGTCCACCCTGAGTCACATTTGCCTTTTTTCGACATTTACCATGTTGAAAAAGTTGCGTCCTTCGATCCGTCATCTTTCAGTCTGTATACTCCACTCTCTTACTGACCAGGTGCCAGCATTCTGCCTCTATGTCAATGGAAAGTTGTGAATACTTCTATAAGGAGGGCAAGTAATGCTTTGTCTATTTATTTTTAGAAGCACACAAAGCAAATTGTACATACTATATTTATTCTATATATAAGGTTGTTTATTTTGTAATTTCGTTTTGGCTCAGTTTCTTTATAATCATGTTATTGTAATTTTCTCTTCTCTTTAATGTGTTCTATTTTTCTTTGCAAAGGCCAGTAGTGCTTTTTGGCGCTTGCCGGTGATGCTAATGAATAGCAAAGTGCCTAATACCACACACTTCACACACGCACGCACACACACACACACACACACACACACACACACACACACACACACACACACACACACACACACACACACACATGCAGGTATTATAAGACATAGAAAAGCCTTAACCTATCAGAGCCAAGCTCGAGTCAGAGTAACCAATCAGGAGCTAGGTGTCCCACTGAGTAGCAACTCTTTGATTAGTTTCGATTAATAAAAGATTTATTTTATGTTGATTATGATATGTAATGTAATAAAGATTGTAAGGGCGGGCAGCGTCAGTTGCAAGCTTTTGTTCACGTGAATCCGCAAAAATCAGGATGAGCTGAATGGAAAACCAGCAGGTTTGATTTACAGGGCTCATGAAAGGTCTGAAATCAGATTACCAGTAGAAGTAATATATCAACCTACAAACAATACAAGTGCAAAAAATGATGTTTCCTCTGCTATATAACACACGTAGCCTTTAAAACCCTTCATCCAACTACTGCCTTGTTAACCTCAGTGCTTCAAACCCTTGAGCCCCTGAACTCACAGGGAACCATGCTGATCCTCAGGCTGCCAACATCCACATCAAGATCGAGACTTTGATTCAGACTCGAAATGTCCACCTGTCCCAGCCAGCAATGTTTCCTATAAGAAAGAAACCGCTGTAGAAACATGTACAGTCTTACTTGGGCTGAGGTCGTTATGTTCTCTGTGTGTTCTTCTTGTAAAAGCCCTCCCTCTGTGAGGCAGGAGGAAGGCTTTCTCCCTGCAGGACTTTGTAAATTGCTGGAAATAAAGGACTATATTATTTCATACCATTCCCCTGTCATTGTGTCTGTTTTTTTTTTTACTGGAAATGAACTGATTGTTTTCGTAACTCAGGCCAACCCCCTAAATTTGTAAAGCATATTTAATGTGTTTTTACACGCTGAAAGTTTACCTTCAAATTTCTAGTAGTAATACATATCAAAATGTCAGAACCCTATTTGGCACATCTACATAGACCCATTTTACAGAAAATGTACCTCACTGATTTGTTATAAAGTAAGTTAATGTTTGGATTTGCTATGTATGGCTGTTATGAGTATTTATGTACTGTAACTTATAATTACAAATTATACTGGGCACAAAAAACTGTACACAACCTGATCAGCAACAACCAGCCAACACACTGTTTGCTGGTGAAGCTAAAAAGGTAGATATTTCCCACAAAAGTCGGTAGAACAAAAACAGACGTTCATTTCAACAGCAATTACTTTAACGCCACGTGTGAAGTCCTTTTTACCCCATACCTTTTGTTTAGAAACTATTAAAACCTCCCGGCGGGTTTTACATATGAAACCTTAAAGTTGATTCATTTGCAATATGTATGTAACCCTGTGAAAATGAGTGAAACTACTGTTTGGTTTTATCAGCGGAAAGTTTATTCCCCTGGATAAAGAAAGCACAGGGAATCAAAGGTTTGTGAATTAAGTCTTACACAAGGTTCCAACAAGGGTTTGTATACAAACTTTATAATTATATTTACATTATTGTATTCAAGCATAATGGCTTACCTGTAGTTGTTCACATCAAATAAATACTAAATACAACGCTAAGACATTTAATGAAGGAAATCAAATAAAACTTTAAATACATTCAAACCAGTTTTAAAATGTGTAATACACAACTGGGAAGTTTACAAGGGTGCAAACAAGTCCAAAAAAGGAGGATGATGATAACCATAAAGTACCATCTAATAAATTGCTTGTTTAACAGGAGATGAGCAGAGGGTTGGGGCTGCTGGTTCGACGCCCAGGAGATGTAACCAGGAGTTTCTCTCTGCTGTCTCTTCCTCCACCTCCATTGTCCCCTCCGTCTCCGAGAAGATCGCTAGAGGACAGATGGAGGCAGAGAGCGTCAGCTACCTGTAGGACCCTGGATCGTCCTGGGTGGAGAAATTAAAAAGCACCTTTAAAAAGTGAAGCAGAATATTTCGACTATTTGAAAGCTATTGAACAGACTCACCATCTCCAGCCCTATTACAGACGTCAAGAGCATCCATCACAATCTTCCCCAGCACCCTGCGTGACATGTTCTACAGAAAGAAATACAGGATTTTAACTTGTTGATGTTATGTGGTGGGACACTGAGTCTAAAGGAGTCTAAAAAATTCAAATCACATCACGAGTGCAACATGATTTTGTTCATCTGGTTTGCACACCTATGAAAGCAACCTGCCCAGAAGCATGATGGGATACGCTCACTGAACTCAACCTCCCCTGTCCCTGAATGGAATAAGAAAGTATTTGTAGAATCCTAATTCCAATCATGAATAAATTAATTTGTGGTGAAAGTAGCTCTCAAGCATAAGTGACTGTGACCTGGATCAGTGACACAAAATGGCCTCCTGCAATGACCTCCAGGTGGCAGTGAAGAGGTGTGTACGTGTGCTGCTGATGTGAATGGTGGGAGGAGTGTGTGAACTGTGTTTGTGCCGCACCTTGTTGCGTAGCTGCAGCAGCAGTGTGAGGGCAGCTGTGAGTTTCTCCTCCAGCAGAGACAGACGTGTCTTTTCTTTCTCCTCCAGCCTTGTCTGATCGTCCTCTTCCTCTTCCTCTTCCTCAGGCCGCGGCTGGGAGGAACAAATTAATGCAAAGAAGTTATACAAGTTTCGGAGACAGCATTCAGATTCTTAACTTCCACAATGCACAAATACTCCATTAGAAGTGACTTGTATCTCAAAAAATGTATTAACTGTAAAAAAATTAAGGAAAATCTGTAACTGACTATAAACCTAGAGAGTTTCCTGTTCCTGCAGTTTTCTGCCAAGAAATACTGTAAATAAGAATAAGAATTATAGCCTGCCCTTCCTCTTCCTTCTCTGCCAGATTTGTTTTATAACCCTTGTCTGTTTGCATTCCATGTCAAGCTCGTTTTTCTTGCCTGCCCATCTTTGTGGTTTTGCCTGCCTGCCTTTTGCTTGCTTCTCTACCGACCTCTTGTGTTTGAACATTTGATCTGAGTAAAACAACAGCTGGAGCCTTAAACCCATGTCTGCCCATGAGTGTTCACTGCATCAGAGTGTGATTACCCCGTCATAATTACAATATTGGAATAGTTAATACTGCAGCTGGGTTGTGGTGTTGTTCTTATTGGCTGGTTTAGTCCAGGGGTTCTAACATAAACGTGTGGCCTCTCCAAATGTTAACATGATAAATCTGATGGGGCATTGGAAAATTATTGAGAAAAGAAGATAAAAAAAAAGACTGACGTACAACTGTATATTTTTTTTTTTAAATCACTTCACCTGAAAAAGGAAAAACATTTTTTTTTACAAAACCGTGTCTATAAACTACTGTCACTAATTATTATTTTTTACTCATACAATATACATTTTTGGTGTATTTTATGTTGCAGTCGTATTCTTTGTGTGTGTAAATGTATATGTGTGTATATATGTCATTTCTAGCACACCTACAATGGAAAAACATTAGGACCTAAATATGTTCCGTCTTAAACATTTTTGAGACTTGAGTAACTGACTAGGTGTTTGCCCATGACCTCTATATAACTTTTTACCCGGTAGCATTGAACCTTTAATGGCTGAAATTTTATCTAACAAGGTAAGGTTCAGCTCATTCTTTAGTAATTCACTGTTACTTTAGAATATGATCCTATTTTCCATAGACAGTTATTTCTCTGACCCTGTTGCCTACACTGATTTAAATATGTTACTTAGTCTCAAAGGAACTAATTTAACTGCAGCTAACATCATCTGTCTCTCACCTTTTCTTTTTCAAGGCCTCTGCTTCTCTCTTGCTGCTCTTGATTTGGTCCCGTCCAGGCCGGGCCTCCTCTGTCTTTAAGAGTGCTCATGAGGTTTTTATCATGCAGGTGACCCTGAGAGAGATGATGGAACGTTTGGTTACGACATCTGGAAGGAGACAAAAGAGATATTATTGTTGTGTGTGTGTTGTGTGATTGTTTGTGTGTGCAATTGTACCTCTATCTACACCCACTATCTACACCCACTTCACAAAGTCTGAATTTCTCACGTAGCATAATGGCTAGCACCTATTGTATATAAAGATACTTCCTCTCCACTTCCTCCCACTGTACAAAAGTGAAGCCAAAATATCCTGGATGTGGGTGCTGCCATCTAGTGCTGATTACTTCATTAGGCACCATAATCTGTGCCTTATTAAAGGAGACCTATTATGCTTGTTGGCTTGTCTGACTAGCTGCTTTGCGTGTATGATGGGTGATGTAAGAGGACTCTCTGTCCTCTTACGTCACAACAGGTCCGCAAGTCCTCCCCAGCTCCGTGGTTGTCTGACTCGGTGGGTGCCGACAGAGCCACTGTGCGAGCATCAGAAAGGAAATGGCGGAAATCTAAACACCTGGACGACCTGCTCGCTTATCAGTCTCTTCTCTCCTCTTTTTCTGCCTCTATATCCACAGCCAAAAGCTCTTTTTTACCATTGACCTTCTTCCTTTTCTTACCCATTTTATCAACACTTCCCTGTCAACTGGCTGTTTCCCTAATTCTCTGAAGGAGGCAAGAGTAAATCCTCTCCTGTAGAAACCCACCCGTCTGAAGTAAATAACTTCAGACCTGTTCAGACAACAGAATCAACTCTCCTCCTATCTTAACCACAATAACCTTCTTGACCCTCACCAGTCTGGTTTCAAGGCAGGTCACTCAACTGAGACTGCCCCCCTTGCTGTCTCTGAGCAGCTTCACACTGCTAGAGACGCTTCTCTCTCCTCTGTTCTCATCCTTCTTGACCTCTCTGCTGCATTTGACACAGTGAGCCACCAGATCCTGATTTCCTCCCTTCAGGACCTGGGTGTCTCAAGCTCTGCTCTCTCTCTGCTCTCATCCTACCTCAATGAACGCACTTATCGGGTAACTTGGAGAGGATCTGTTTCTGAACCTTGTCCTCTCACTACTGGGGTCCCTCAAGGTTCTGTCCTGGGTCCTCTCCACTTCTCTTTGTACACCAACTCTCTCAGCTCTGTCATTCACTCACATGGCTTTTCCTGCCACAGCTATGCTGATTTGCGTACCATGCTGTGAACAGATCAGGTCCAGTTTACATCCATGACATGGTCAAACGTTACACCCCAGCACGTTCACTCGGCTCTGCTTCGGCTAATTGGCTCGTTGCTCCCTCACTGCGAGCTAAACACTCATCTAAATCACGACTGTTTGCTGTCCTGGCTCCTAAATGGTGGAATGAGCTCCCCATGGACATCCGGACATCAGAAAGTTTACACATCTTCCGCCGAAAACTAAAAACATACCTCTTCCAACTATACCTTAAATAAAAAATAAAAAAAATACTAACAACTTTTTGAAACTAACACTTTAGTAGCACTTAAATGGCACTTACTTATAGCACTTTGTAGTTTTGCTTTATTTTGAAGAAATTGTACTTTCTTGATTATTGTCGTCCTGGGTCTGTACCCTCGGGGTTGAATGCACTTATTGTCGCTTTGGATAAAAGTGTCAGCTAAATGAAATGTGATGTAATGTCAGCTAAATGAAATGTGATGTAATGTAATATAATGTAAAAGTATTAGAAAAGTCCAGTAGAAGCCGTTTCATCACACTTGGGAAAACCATGCACACTGTATACATTGGTGTATACATTACACTAGGACAGGGAAAGACTGAAAATCATAATAGGTCCCCTTTAATAGTGGAGTATCTGCGATACACATGCAACCAATCACAAGTCAGGGGTTTATGACCTATGCCGCAGCCAGCCACTAGGGGATGATCAAGATGTTTTGGCCTCACTTTTGGAGAGCTGTCATGTCATTAACAAAGAAAATTACAGGTACCACCTGAAGATCCAGATATGATGTTGGACTAATATAACTTTTCTGATAAAGACCAGGTGAGATACTGATTTGTGTGCGTGAATGTGTGTGTGTTAAATGTTTGCTAACCCTTTGCCACAGTCGTGCAGTTGGCTGATTTGCTTCTTCATCTCTAGCCGGCCCCATTCTTTTTCCTCCCTTGGCCCCCTGTCCTCCTCCTCTTCATCAGAGGCAGCTCTCCCCTCCACTGCTCTCTGCAGACACTCTGCATCTGCACACAACAGAGGCATTTACCTTACTGCCCAAAGACAACATAATGATCATGCACACGTATGAATTGATATGTTTACATAAATTTAAGGTGATTTTTGTCGTTGCAAAACATTGCTGGGTGAGTAATGTTTCACCCACCAATACAAAACTTTCCAAATCCCAAAGACAAATTGCAAACAAAAGCTTTGTTAAGAAAACGTTATCTCTGAACACTCATTGCTTGGTGATTCATCACTCACCTGTCCTGTTGCAGGGGTCTTCTGCTCTGGATGGATGCGTTTGTTGACAGAAGGAGTCTAAGAGGCAGCTACAGCCGGACCTGAGGGAGGTAAAGGTAGAGAACAATTTATAATCTGTGCTTTTGTATGTGGGTCATTCCACCTCATGTAATTTATACACTGACTTTCTCTGCTCTCGCATAGAATAAAGGTTGTTGTCACACAATTCTGCACAATTATACCACTCACACATACAGTAGAGTCACAAAAGATACCACATGTGATGTTTTAGATCATGCAGAGTCACTATTCCGATTTTAGTTCATGTAAACCTAGTCATTTACACAGTATCTTTCTATGTCGGATTCATTTTATCATGGCACTGTGAGACATGTCAGACACGTGAAACTCATAGCCCAAAACAACTTGCAGTCATTTGTCATTTATATACGTTAATAAGGGCATCAGGCAGCTGTAGACTAAAGCAAATCTGAAATCTGGTTGCAAACATGAGAGATGGCAGAAGATTCAGACATTCCATTCTTTCCATCATTGTGCATTAGACGTAGACTCTTGCTGAACATTCTATGTCTGATGAAACAACAAACTGTTGAGCTTGACACTCATTTTTCTGTTCCTGAGGCCCCTTGTCCTGTATGTTTTTGAAATAAACATGTTGCACTGTTATCTGCTTATTGTGAGCTGTTAGCAAGTAAAAGCAACCTGCTATATTTTGTTTTGCAAATCAACATGTTAGATTTTTTAGTCTCCTCATGTTTACATCTGAAATACACAGATTACAATTGAACCTGGATTAAAACATTTGGACTGCACATTGAAGTTGAAAGTTGAGATAACTGTGCATGTAACATATTCTATTGTAGGTCATTTTAATATTAAAGAATGGTCATCACTGCTTGTTCGACTCCCACCAGGATTTTTGTAAGTATGTTGGTACAGTCAGACATGGACAGTTTTGTGCTGAGCTGGTAGAATACAGGGGATTTTGAGCTTTCTAATTTGAACCAGCGTCCTGAAACAAGGTAGATGAGACCGGTGAGAAGAGAAATAGCAAAAAATAAGGCTGTGGGAGGATTTGTTGACTATTTCTCCAGAAAAAAGTAATCTGAGACATAATAACTTTAATTTAAATCACATAAGCTGAATAATATTTGTGATTTGTTATGTCAAATGTTTCTTACAACCATCAGAAATGTCTTTAATGCAAAGAATACAAATTAATCTGTTTGATATAATCCCAAAAAAGGGTTATAAAGTCTCTTAAAACATGAATTGCAGTAGTTTCCATTTAATTTAATGTCAATTTTACCCTACACTAAAAGTAAGTTTTCAAATGTGTGTAACTTAATCTGAGGGCTTTAATGGATTGAATTTCAAATCAGAAGAGCACAGAGGCAAATGATGTGTAAATGGATGCACAAACACACCCATGCTCACAACCCCACCCCCCCACACACACAGAGGGTTTCTACCTGTACTGGTGCAGTTCAGTCTCTAGCTGACTGATCCTGGACTGGAGCTGTGGAACAGCCTGTGCCTGCTCCTGGATCAGCCGAACCCGCTGCAGCCCCAAACTCAGAGCTTCCCTGGCCTCCTCTGCTCGCCTTCTGTTGGAGATCACGCAAATTCATCTTCACTTTATCCTTCCAATCAACTTTAAAAACTCCCAGCAACAAAAACTAACCTGATGTAATTGTTCTCTTTCCTCAGTGCGGACTCCGCCCCCTGCAGTTTGCGCACTTCTTGATAGGCCCACTGCACTTCCTTCTCCAAACGCTGATTGAACTTGATGGCCTCCCCTAGCTGTCCGTCACGTGAGGAGCGAATCAGCCTCAGCTCCCTCAGAAGTGTGTCCCTGATGTCCTGTGACCTCACCGCTCTCCTCGCCCTGCTTGATCCAGCACCACTGCACTGTCCTTTGATTCTGTGCGTTGGGACCAGCTTTCCCTGATCAAAGGTGATGGAAGTTGTGGGAGACAAAACAGTGGAGGTACAGCTGGAGGGAGAAGGGTGGGTGCAGCTCCTGGCCCGTTGGAGGGCCACCTCCAGGGCTAGGCAGCGAGCATCGCTCCCCTGCAGCGCTGAGCGGAGGTCCTCCACCAGCTCCCTCAGAACTGACACCTCATCTGGAGAGGAAAATCAAAGAGGTATCATTAGTTATTTTTGCACAGTTGGATTTTACATAAACATATGATGAGCTTAAACTATAATGCACTGTTGAGAAAATACTGGATCTGGAAGAAACACCCCAACTGGGCCCCAAGATGTTGGGACACACAGCCAGGTCTGATCAGCCAGTGGTGGGCCTGCCTTAGAAGAGAGTGTCTTGTGATTGACACCCAATGACACTAAGGTACACAACTGATATGTCACTAACATCCGCTAGTGGTCACAAATATCTTCTGATGGTTAGCAACTTATCATCAAATAGTGCGGAGGACCTTCAAACTAACATGAAACATTCATCCTCTTTTCTTATTTAAATTGAAAAAGGAAAAAAAACTCGATTGACTCGATCCTCCAGATGTATACAAGGACAATTTGGAGGGGCCCGACCCTTAGGCTTGGAACCACTGGAGAAAACAACAGTAGTTACAACTGGCTCCACCTCAAGCAGCTACTGTGATAGGCTTACACGTTGAT
The DNA here is from genome assembly GCF_947347685.1 of Pleuronectes platessa. Lineage (NCBI taxonomy): Eukaryota > Metazoa > Chordata > Actinopteri > Pleuronectiformes > Pleuronectidae > Pleuronectes > Pleuronectes platessa. The sequence continues at coordinate 26,052,445 of NC_070627.1, read as the reverse complement.
GGATCAATATTGTTATATAATAATGTACCAGAAACACTTGCAGGGGCAAAGTTCTCCAGTAGTGGCTATTCTTCCTGTATGAAAGACTGTTGGCAGAGCAGATGGTGCAGGAGATAGAAGAGGAGTGACAGCACCAAACAAAGTAAAGAGGGGAGTGCTGCTGCTTGAGAGAAAAATGACAGGAGGGGAAACGAGTTGCAGTAATTGGTGCTTTCAGCCTGCAGGGCTTCCTCCCCTCTCACCTCCCTCACAACAATACCTGCTGTGTATTAGTCAGGAGATAATAGTCAGTTCCAAGGTACAACAACAGAGTCACTATAGATCACATACACTAATAAGCAGAAGTTCGTGCAATGATGGTGAAATATGTTATTAAGTGCAACAGCAAGTCGTCCTGGTACAGTACCTGTCTCACGGTCTCCACTTTTACTGGGTACAGGTCCACTCTGGTCCCCGGGAAGATCGAAACTGACACTTTTCCTCCGCCTGACCCGCGGCCACCGCAGTCGGATCTGTCTCTCCACCAGCTCCGTGTCCTCAGTGATGGGCAAGCGTCCGGCGCAGTCCCCGGTGCCTCTGCGCGCACTGCGCACACGGAAATACCCACACAGCCGAGAGTGGAAGTCTTTGAATGACAGCTGGCAGGGCAGCCGAGAACACACATCCCTAAACTCTTCATCCTCCTCGTCTTTCTCTCCATCGCCTGTCCCGTCCTTTGCTTTCCTCGTCCTTCCCCCAGCTCCGCTGAGCCCAAGCACTGCGCACAGCGCTGTGAAATCCTCCGCCGTCACTGTGTCGTCCCGGTTGGGGTTGGCCAGGTGGTGGAAGACCTCCTGCAGGTATTGGTCAATGCCTGTGGCCAGGACGACGATTTCGTTCTCCACGCCGGAGTCGGGGCAGTGGTGATGGGCCAGAGCGCTCCGGAGCCACTCGCTTTTACGCGCTGCTTGCGGCGACGGGTCGACGCGCGACAGGGGAAATGCTCTGCAGTCCATAACTTCACATAAAGTACGATTTTCTTCTTCGTAGATGTCACCAAATAAAAGCCCAACTATGGAAACTAGCACAGGATATGACTTCAAACCAGGAAACCATTCCCTCCTTCCGTTTTACGCAGCGTAATTCCCTGAAAGCCTCACCTTGGATTCCTTCCGGCGCATCAAGTCAAGAACTGATGCCCTCGAGTGGGGAAAGAAATCCCACTGCACCGACTCCACCCTCTTGAGTGCAGTCTGTCTGACCACATGTGTGTGTGTAGCACTACATGTAAGGGGGTTTCACCGTTTATAAGTAGTTATGCGAGAATGTCGGTGCTGTTGCGCATCTCCATTAAAACTCACATATCAAGTAATGGTACACTACAGTTTTCTGCAGGAGAGAGAACTTCGGGGTCACACAGGTGAGTTTGTGTGTTTTGGAGGTGTTTCCAGAGTTTGAGGGTATTTTGTGGCTCCTGTCATCTTGTGACAAAAACAACCCACAGCAGCCCAAAGTGAGTCATGGTGGGTTTTAGTTTTCACCTTTACCAGAATGGATCTTGAGTGGATCTGACTCACTCCCTGTGTGGCAGCCGCAACAATAAAATGTAAAAAAAAAAACTCCGCTACCCCTGAGTGTCGCCCGCTCTTCTCATTTCTCATCAGGCAAACTTCACTTGGAAGTCAAATGCGACTTAGTTTCCTGAAACTGAGCAACTCCCAGCGGAAATACCTTCGCACACCTTGACCTCAACACTTATCACATACCTGTCAACCACAAGTAAAGGGAGCATCTTGATTACGCGCCCATGACTAGACCACATACACACAAAGCACCTCATGAATTACAAAGCATGACGCATTAGTGACAACATGTCAGTATATCAGAACTTGGGCCAAAACTATTTGCCAAATGGCAGAAAATGAATCAGATGAGCATTAATTAGGAGCAAATGATTTCATCCTGTCCTCTTGTCAGATGTGATGATATGCATACCCTTATACTGTGAGTTCAGAGCCTGTGGGTTTGAGTAGGGCAGAGATCTCTCCCCTGTCACAGCTTGTTATAGCCCTATATGGCATATTGTGATTTGTAAATCAAATTCACGCAAATCACATTTGATTGATGACTGATTATTTTATCACATTATATACAGTACTGGGCAAAAGTTTTAGGCAGGTGTGAAAAATGCTGTAAACTAAGAATGCTTTCAAAAATGGAAATGTTAACAGTTTATTTTTACAATTCACAAAATGCAGTGAATGAACAGAAGAGAAATCTAAATCAAATCAATATTTGGTGTGACCACCCTTTGCCTTCAAAACAGCATCAATTCGTCTAGGTAGAGTTGCACACAGTTTTTGAAGGAACTCGGGTTGTAGGTTGTTCCAAACATCTTGGAGAACTAACCACAGTTGTTCTTTGGATGTAGGCTTCCTCAAATCCTTCTGTCTCTTTGTTCCCTTTGGTGAACAAACTGCCTTCTACAGCCAAATATTTCAACTTTTGACTCATCAGTCCAGAGCACCTGCTGCCATTTTTCTGCACCCCAGTTCCTATGTTTTTGTGCATAGTTAGGTCGCTTGGCCTTGTTTCCATGTCGGAGGTATGGCTCTTTGGCTGCAACTCTTCCATGAAGACCACTTCTGATCAAACTTCTCCGGACAGTAGATGGGTGTACATGGGTCCCACTGGTCTCTGCCAGTTCTGAGCTGATGGCACTGCTGGACATCTTCCGAAATTCGAAGGGAAATAAGCTTGATGTATTTTTCATCTGCTGAACTAAGTTTCCTTGGCCGACCACTACGTCTCTGATCCTCAACGTTGCCCGCTTCTTTTTGCTTCTTCAAAAGAGCTTGAACAACACATCTGGAAACCCCAGTCTGCTTTGAAATCTTTGTCTGGGAGAGACCTCGCTGATGCAGTATAACTACCTTGTGTCTTGTTGCTGTGCTCAGTCTTGCCATGGTGTATGACCTGTGACATCAAACTGTCTTTCACAACCTCACATTGGTAGCAGAGTTTGGCTGTTCCTCACCCAGTTGTAAGCCTCCTACACAGCTCTTTCTGTGTCAGGTAATGACCATGTTTCAACCTACATGTGAAATTGAGGATCATTAGCACCTGTTTGGTGTAATTAGTTGATCATACACCTGACTATAATCCTACAAAATCCCAGACTTTGTGCAAGTGTACCTATAAGAATTGATGCTGGTTTGAAGGCAAAGGGTAGTAACACCTAATATTGATTTGATTTAGATTTTTCTTTTGTTCGCTCACTTTGCTTTTTGTAAATTGAAAAAAATAAACAATTATTATTTATATTTTTCAAAGCATTCTTAGTTTACAGCATTTTTTCACACCTGCCTAAAACTTTTGCACAGCACTGTATAAAAACATGGTATTAAATAATTTATAAAAAGATAACAGGGATTCATGTTACTAGAACAGGCCCTCCAGCTTGTGGGACCCCGCCTCCAGGTATTTTTTTTAAGAAATACATTAGTAATGCTGAGCTCATTTATTTGAACAGTTGTTTTAGCAATTATATGTAATATTTTGTCAATGTCAAGTTTATTTCATTAGAACATCTGACATGACAGTAGTTTAATTAAAAACGTATATTGATTTCTTTGTGTAGAAATGTAAGAAAATGGTCCCGTTTGCCATTATTATTTCCTGAAGCTTAACTTCCCATATTCAAAGTAGAAAAAAACACAAAATGTTAAATAAACTATCAAAGAATATTGGGAATGTAGTAAATAATTGTCTTCGGAAAGATAGTCCCAGTTATTCATTTATTTATGTTTATTATTAAAAAAAAGAGTGAATTTGTATTAGTTCCCTCTCCATGGGCTGAACACACCAAAGAAAGCTGAATTAAAAGATCATCCTGATGTATTTGGATTTGTAAAGTCTCTTTGTAATTGCATTGTTACTGGGAGATTAGTTGATTATAAAATAATCCTTAAAGCCCTACTCACACTCTACAATTTCACATTACAACACTGAGGTCATGTCCTCAGTATTACAATTATTCACACATTGTTCCGGCGGTTTACTTGTAGAAGAAGGACATATTATTGTTCCACTAGAGTCCTACTGCAGCCACTATGTAAAGATCTTTGAGACAGGATTTGAACCAACATGTTGGGAAAGTTTACTCTAATTCTTATAGGAATCCTTTTGAAATTTTTTAACACAGCTTGTCTTTCTCTTGTGGAATCTAAAACAAATCTAGAAGCACTTCAAAAGCTCAATATTTACAAATACCATGGACACTGATCTGAATACCTATTTGATCATTTAAATACAATATTGTTAAATGCAAGTTGGGAAACAGAAGTCCCCACACATGACATCCATTTGCATCTAACTTAACTCTAATTTTATTTGTTGTTCAGACTGTGGAACTGAAGTGACATGAGTCAATTCAAGTTGAATCATTTAGAGCAACCAAAAAAAAGCACACGGACTTTCCCGGCCAATCATGTGGTCAGACAGTAATTGGTGGTTAGCGACACACATTCACAGCTCATCCATAGCTGTGTTTTGACCACAGGAACTCTCGTCATGAACTAGGAGTGCTCAGGGGGGCTTGTTATCCTTGCAGGGTATAAGGTCTATATTAAGTGATTCTGGGGAAACTTTTTTAACCCCCCAAAAAGTCCCTGCTCAGGATGGTAGTACTTTCCCAAAGTATGCCTGCATGTAAATGTAAGGTGGGGCTTGAAGCGCTGAATATTTTGTTATCGGTTAAGTAAAGGGGAGAACAAAACAGTCCGAAGAAATTCAACAAGAACAAAAGAGCCTGCACACTGATGTTACTCCGTGCCATAAAGATTTACATTTTACTAAGTTTTGATCCAGAGTGGGATCTTCGTCAGGTTTTTCCGTGTTTGAAAGACAACCACCCATATCTATAGGCTACACCAATGGCCTAAGAGGCTCTGTGGTGGTGAGTGGGGTTAACTATTTCAACCACTTCAGATTACAATAATTGAATCAGTCATTCAAGTCCCACAAAGAATCGAATGAATCGAAAAAGCCAAAGAGCCAAAAAGAGAAGGCTATCATCAAAAATCCATTGTACATTTTGAAATACATTTTTCATGATATATTATTTATACATAGCTTTCAGACAATCGTTCACATTGTCTCCTCATATATAAGGATATAAATATCACCTACATTAAAATTGTGTCAGGTGTAATGCAAAAGGCATCGATCATCCTGAGCAAATTTTAAGACTGGAGCATTTTATTTCTTTAAATTCACTGTTGAGACTGATATCAATCCTAAAATATAGTAAATAAGCATATTTCTTAAAATTTCGATTTATTCCTTTATATAAAGATAAATTATTTGAAAAACACATTAGAATTCTACAGAATTTGATGGCTATGATAAAAGATGTGGGGAGATTAGTTAACATGATCTCAGTATTTCTAGCCCTTTGCTATGGCCATTGTTGCCTTCCATCAACAAGACCAACCCTACAAGTAGAAAGTCAGGAGCTTCGTTATGGTTATGAATTGGAATGTGTGGAGACCAGCAAACATGAAAACTCGCCATTCTTAACAAACAGGTACAATAAAACAGACACAATAAAACAGAGAAGTCATAAAGTGAATCACAGTTCCACGAAGATAAGAGTGTCTAGGTAAAGACCATATTATTTTACCTTTGTATACCACTCACTAATGTAGCCTCGTGGCTGGAGGATGAGTCATCTGAAATCACATGAGCTCAGAGGAAAACCGCACACATTGTTTAGTCTTTGTTTTGGTTCCAAGGAGTAATCTGAATCTGCTGGAAGTGCGGCACTCACAGTGACTCATCCTGGGATTTTACCTTGGGAAAGGTGTGTACTGTGTCAGTCTCTGCTAGTTAATAAATGTTGCCCCAAGTCAAACAAATGTATTCTCTCAGAGATTTGTAAATGGTCCTGAAGATATAAAAAGACATTTATCACCTGTGGCCTCTTTCACCAACATGTGGAGGCAGGCAGAGCTTAGTTCAGCTCCTCTAGGCGGAAGCTGGAAACTGTTCTTCCTTTTAAGGTCTCAGAGGAGGAGTCTCTGATAAGACAGTCAAGGTCAAGGTATGCTATCATTGCATGTTACCGTAATACAGCATTGTCCTGGCAGATACAGTAAGAACTATCTGGCCTAAAGTATGTGGACATAATACAGCATCAAAATAGATTTTTTTAAAGAGTATATCTAGTATAGTTATCAGACAAGTCACTTGAGTGAAAGTCCTTAAACACACGTCATTACATTTAGAATCATGGGTTTTAAAAAGTATTATAATATATAACATAATATCATAAAAAATAAATTAAATTATTAAGTAGTGTAAATTAGGTATTTCATGAATTAATGTAAAACAGCATACCAGTGCTAGTTGAGCTGCATCTATATGATCATTTTTAATATGGTTCAATCTACTGATTATCAATTCATGTGTGCCACATAAAAATCCAGAAAAAAGCCTAAAGTGATTCACAAACCTTATTTTTCTTTCAACAGATAACAGTGCAAACAGTGTAAAATAGTTCAATTTTACATGTATAAGAAATGCACCAAATTCTAACTTTTAAAAACTGAATAATTCCCCCAGTTGGACTTATATATACATTGTTAGTTAGCTGTCAGAGAGCAACTTAAATGGCAGCAAAAAAAGGAAGATCAGTCGTCGCTTCAGGATTTTCAGTGTATGAGGTTTTTATATGATTGGTCCAAAATAAGCCCAGGGTGACATACTGTAAATCACATAGTAGTCGTTCGGGTGAAGATAAGTACTCAGTTGATCTGCGCTTGCTATGTATGTGTGTGCATGTGTGGGGTGATTAGAAGTTAATGTGCAGCTCAGTCCCCTCAGACCTGCTGCTGTTGTCCTCCCTCCCTCTGAGAGTCAGCCCTACAGCTGCCGCCTGTTCTGGGTGAAAGGAGCTGATCTGAAAAGGAAAGGATGGCGAGCAAGAGGAATGGGCTGTAAATGATGCGGGGTGCTGGTCCGTAGCCTTGTGTGTGTGTGTGTGTGTGTGTGTGTGTGTGTGTGTGTGTGTGTGTGTGTGTGTGTGTGTGTGTGTGTGTGTGTGTGTGTGTGTGTGTATCTGTGTGTGTGAGTGAGTGTGTGTGTGTCCTGTCGTTCACCTCTGAGAGGAGGAGTCAGCCTGAATCAGTATTGATAGGAGTTGGGTTTGGGCTTTGTGTTGGCTGCCATATGCTCCTCTGGGGGTCAACAAAAAGACAAACACAGCCACACACATGCAGCACATCTTGGAGTGGTGATGCAGACTGATGCTCTCTGTCCAGTTCACTCAGGGCACGTTGATCCTGCAGGGATGTGAAGGTCTCTAAACGTCAGGTCACACATACTTACTTACCCATTGGCCAGTTTTTTGGATTGTCCACTCGCTTCTTTATTGATATGTGACCTTTTCTAGTCAGGTTGTTGTGTTTCAGGACGTCATGTCAAGGACAGAAAGAAGGTTCTACACTTTTTGTACACAGGGTTGTACACTTCTCACAGGGACAGAGAATACTGTTTACAAAGTATTCATCTCCCTGTCTGTGTGCATTCACTTTTCCCCAGAGGGTAACTACTTGTGGTGTTTCTTGTATTGCCAAAAAAACATTAATACATCCAAGATAATGCTATGTCATACGCGTCGCAAGTGTAACCAAAGCAGTCAAATCATGAGTGTACACAAACTTTGCAGTTTAAAAAAATGCATTTTAATTATAAACCTATCATATAATGAAGAACCCCTTAAAGTCCCTTGGTGTGATGTGCTAAATTGGAAGGGGACAAATTAAAATGGAAAATACCTGCAAAAACTTGCTTCAGGGAACAGACGTATTATCCCCTTTTAAGTTGCTATGGCAAACCTGACAACAAGCAGTTGTCCATTTGAACACCAGAGGGTACAGCATGACATTAGCATTCAAGAGTCATGTTTCTGTCGACCTGATGAAGGCCGAGTAAATCCAATATTCTCTCTCCTTTAGATCTGTTTGCTGTTCACCAACTGAGGGAAAACTTGGTCTGGATCATTGGTCAATTTCCCTCTCTTCTGTCAGAGGGTATTCAACATGGTCTAAAAAAAGGATATAATAGGCCAATGGTGATTAACATGCATCTCTGCTGTATTATGGGGTTTATTCTCAGAGCCACTGTATGGGGCCGACTGTTTGATCTGGCTTTATTTTGAGATAGAGCAAACAGTCTGTGGTGATCTCAGTACTTTGTGTATTCAGGTGTGGCCACTTGGAGGATCTGGAGTGGGACAATCACTGACCTACATATATGACAAAACTGTGGTGAAAAAGACAGCTGACATGGAGACAAATGTTTTCATAGAGGAGTGAGAGTGAAAAGAGACAGGAAAGAGGGAAAGAATGGAAAAAAAATGTGTGTGAAATAAAGAGAAAGACTATGATGACAAAATAAATACTGTTGACAGTTGCTCTCTGCACTTTTCTCCTTCTGAAATAGGGAAATGCCTGGAAAAGACAACACAAGACGCACCTACAGTATATGAATGTAGGGGAGAGCGGGGTAATGTGGGACATCGGGTGATGTGAAACACCCCCTGTATCTAGGCAACGGAACACATTTGTGGTCATGTGACCATTATGTTTAAAAGCCCCTCCCATTCCCCCCTGGCCATGAAGGAGAAGTTGGTGCTGGTGCTGTGGTAAGTATGTTTTTTCACAAAAATATTTTTTTGCATGTAAAAGTAAATGTTCTTGCTTTGAACTTAATCAACTGTTGTATCAAAACAAATTGATTCAGGTAGAACAAATTATATCATACATGTTGGTGAACTTCCAACATATAAAACCATGTGATTGATGCTAGCTGAAGATTAGCCTGAATTGCTAAGAGATGTTGTTTTTCTAAAATTGTGGCTTCGGGGTAAAGTGGGTCAAATGCTGTGGGGTAAAGTGGGATAGTGTCTCACTTTACCCCACCATGAAGCACAAGTTAAGTTTAGTCTTAAACATATTTTAGTGTTATACTACATTATATATGTTTTATTTTTAATGTCATAAACATTGTAGAAAAGCCATCATGCCAACAAACTATACACCAGGAAGACAACTTGAGGCCAAACACCCCTCGCAGAGATGGAGAGTGCAGCCGCTGAGGTCATGCAAGGAAAGAAGTCCTTAAGAAAAGCTGGAAGGGATAGAAATATTGACAAGACTACCCTCAAAAGATTCATAAAGAAAAAAGAGAAAGGGAAAGTAAAATCAGTAGCCTGGGGTGCAGTAGCTGAGGCAAAGAGAATATTCACAGATGAGATGGAGGAGGAGCTTGTCAAACACTTGAAACAACTAGCTGACCAGTTCCATGGCCTTGCTCCAGTTAAGTGCCGTGAACTGGCATTTGAATACGCAGAGAAAATCAATATCCCTGTCCCTACCAATTGGACAGAGAAACAATGTGCAGGTAAGCTAGGGTGTGCAACAGATCACATGAATCATAATAATCATAAATGTGCTTAATTGACCAATCTCCATGATTCTGTTACTAGCCAGATATTAGTGGTTGTCAATCAAGGTGTCGGGATTTTAACTATGGTAGTTTTAAAGTGGAAAAAGTAAGTGGATCACTTTACCCCGTAGCTGGGGTAAAGTGGGACACAAGACCACTTTTTTAAAAACAATCATATTTTCACTGCCCTATGTCCTGAAGAAATTCTGATCATTTCCATTGCTAGAAAATATCCTGAATTAATGGGAAATGTGTACATTTTACTGATATATCAGTTTAGCTCGCCTAGAGGGGAGCAAATGTAAAAAATGTCCCACATTACCCCGCTTTCCCTAAGCTAAATGAGCCGATTTATTCAAAGATATTCTTATTGAATTGAATGACTTGGTATAATGTAAAAAAGGGTGACTCACAGTAACACACTGCTCCAGAGCTTTTCAGCCAAATTAAGCTAACTTGCTTTTAGCCTATAGCTCAAAACAAACTTTTATGGAACTTCTGTATTCTATTTGTCCGGTACTGCACAGAAAGTTGGCTGCACCTACATCTGGGACTTCTTTGTTTCATTTTGTGTAATGGGACAAGTGGACAATTAAATTTACAATTTAATAGATGATTCGGCTATTTTACCTGCTAGTTTAATTGATAGTAAAATTAAAAAATATATTTCTCTGATTGCTTGCAGTGTACACTGAAATATTTTTGTGAAACAATTTGACTAAACTGAAAATTATCTGCTCATGCTTAATTGTAATATTCTAACAAGAAGCATGATTTCTGTCTATTCACAGTGGTTAAAGGAACATATAAGGACATCGCAGCAGACAAACACTTAAATCTATCAAAGTCCTCCAGTGCTCTAAACTATCCAGATGGTCAGAAGTCCTAAATGACCTTCCATTCACTTTGTTGTCGATCATAAACTACACATTGTTCAGTCACCCAAAGAACATCTGTCAACTTTGAAACAGATCCACATCCTCTCTGTGGCTACATGACTAAATGTTATGAGGTTTTGTGTGAAAGTAAATACTTCTCACTTGAATGATGGGATGGATGGTGCCTCTTACCAAACACCCTAGTTCACTCTAATCTTGCAATCTGTGATAGATGAGGAGTGTGTCAACATGAACCCTGACATGAGAAATTAGGTCAGACAAGAGGCAGGCCCAGTGTTCAGTCTTTCAATAGAGGTGTGATTTATGATCTGTGTGTGTGTGTGTGTGTGTGTGTGTGTGTGTGTGTGTGTGTGTGTGTGTGTGTGTGTGTAAACAGCCCTCTAGTGTGTGACAATGTAAACATTTCCTCATTCTTGAGATATTGAAGAAACTCCATTCTACCTTTGAGCTGTAAAAGGTCATGGCTGAGACTCACACATATTCAGTTCTGTATACGTTCACACATCCACACACAAACACACACTGCATTCCTGCCGGTGAAGAGCCTGGATGAAGTTTAGCGAGAGAAGATGAGGCATGTGGCTACAGGTAGAGTTCCCGCTCTGAGCTGAAACATTCACAGACCGACTGGGTGTGACTGCACTCACAACACATCCACACATCCAGCTATGTCCTGCAAAACGAAAAATAGACGCTGGTCATGTGTAAGCATTTCTAGGGTTTTGGTTGCTCACATTTTTGGCACATTTTTAACATTTAACTATAGAACACAAGATAGTCCAAAATAACATCTGTGTTTTAAGAGTAAGTTGGATCCTTTTTAGTGCCTGAAAACTAACTGGTGCTAGGACCAATCCGTTCCCTTATTTTTACTTCTATGCATTTTAAATTCAAATGTAATTGTTTATTTTTTATTAATATAGGACAATATGTTGAATATCCCTTGTACTTTGAAGGTCTTCTGCACAATTTAAGTTTCTAACTGCCATTATATGTTAGCAGGTGTTAACGGTCACCAGCGGATGTTAGGGACATAACTTCAGTTGTGCACCATCAAGTGTCATACAGTCTCAAAAACTTTGCACACACATTCAGTCTATTGAAAAATTATCTTGTGCAGAAGAAAGGTGGAAGCAGGTTCAAGTGCAGTGGCTTGACTATCATATGGGTTAAGCAACGGAGCTACAGAAATCAAATATTTTGTCTTTAGATGATCTTCCAAAGGCGTTAACAGGATGGAGAGAGGTGGGACATTGTGTGAGTGAGGGAGGGGTTGGTGGGCTTTCAAGGGATTCTTCAAAACCCTCTGCCTGAAACCCAAAACCCTCCGCCTGAATGACTACCACCCAGTAGCACTGACCTCCGCCATCATGAAGAGCTTTGAGCTGTTAGTCCAACCCTTCATCACCTTCTCCTGCCCTGATTCACTGGAGCCACTTCAGTTGGCCTACAGGCCAAATAGGTCGACTGCAGATGCCATCTCCCTCACTGTAGACACTTACCTCTCCCACCTGGACCAGAGGGACACATACGTGAAAATACTGTTCACTGACTGCAGTTCAGCATTCAATACCATCGTGCCCCTGAAGCTCGTCACCAAGCTCAGGGACCTTGGGCTCAACACCACTCTCTGTGATTGGATCCTGAACTTCCTGATGGGCAGTGACAGGCTGATGCTCAGTCCTCTCCTCTACTCCCTGTTCATTCATTACTGCGTGGCCACCCACAGCTCCAACACCATCATCAAGTTTGCTGGTCAACGGCGATATTGAGATTGGCTACAGAGAGGAAGTCACACCCCTGACATTTTGGTGACAGGACAACAACCTCCATCTCAACGTCAGTAAAACGAAGGAGCTGATCGTGGACTACAGGAAGTGACAGGGAGAAGAGCCTGCTCCCCTCTTCATCAACAGGACTATGGTGGAGAGGGTCAGCAACTTCGGTTTCCTGGGGTTCAAATCAGTGAAGACTTCTCCTTCCGCAGGCTGCAGATGCCAGGATTCTCCTCTACAGGTGAACCATAGAGAGTATCCTGACTGGCTGCATCACCGCCTGGGGCGGTGATGAAGTCTGCCCAGCACATCACCAGGACAGAGCTGCCATCCATGTAGGACCTCTACACCCAGCGGGGTAGGAAGAAGGCCAACGGGATCATTAAAGACCCCTTTCACCCCAGCCATAAACTGTTCTGTCTGCTGCCATCTGGCCGACGGCAGCGCAGCATCCGGGCCCGCACTACCAGGCTCAGAGACAGTTTCATCCCCCAGGCCATAAGACTTTTAAACTCCTCTGAACTGCCATAAGACTGTCATTCCTCTAAACTCTGCACCTTGCACTAATTTCATTACTTACATTCATTCAGTCTACTCAGTAAGATACTTTATTTTAGTTTATAATTTATATTTTAGATGTATATTTTACAATATTTCATTTTAGTTTATTTTCTTTTCTTTATGTATATTTTGCTTGTGTGGTTTTTTCAATAATTTTTGGCTGGAAGGGAGCCAGTGACACAATAATTGCGTTGCCAGTGAATCCTGTATGTAATTGTTGTGCACATGATAAATAAAGTCGTGAATCTTGATTCTTTTGTCTCCATCTTCTCTTTCAACTTAAATGTAAACCTAATCTTTAGACCTTAAAGGAAGCATGGGCATGTGCTTCCATGTCACCATAGTGCGTTGTGTTTGCCTCTAGCAATGCAGGAAGCAAGTGTGATAATGAAGCCAGACGCCGGTGGTTCTTTTGAGACTCAGGTGAACATCAGCAGGTCTATGATATCAGGAAGAGCTGCAAACAACTTGGAAAGAAGTATCTTCTGTGTGCATGGAGTGAAGTTCGAAAATATTGAATAGCAAAGACCTCACATACCAGAGACGTGGTTGTGCCATTTTTATCTTTTACAATTATTTTACTTGAAGGTCATTATCAATGAAACCCAAATAAAAAACAGGTGAAATGATGTAATCCCAACATCATAATGTGACAAAGCTATGTGTCTTTTTCTTATGTACATTTTTTTTCTTCTGATTACAACATTTGCAGAAGAAGCTGCGATCTAATCTGTTACCAACACGGTATGTGTGGTTTAAAGTGGATATTGTTTAGGTGTAAAAGAGGAATATTTTCAAGCAACAGTCAAAAACAAGCCCTGATGAATGTGAAAGGGAATTTCTCTGATCTCTGTTGTTAAATGATTGAATGTTTTGAATATATAGATATCAAAACCATCTTCACCTGGGACTCATCCATTGCTGTTTGCACAACATCAGCCTAATATTTATTACTTTACTGCCACCATTTGGCAGAGAGCTGGTACTGGAATGGTTGTGGTTGTGGATATGTTCCTCTCAGGCTGTGTGTACAAAGTTTTAGTTACACAATGTCTAAATAAAACACAATGTGCTTTGGCTTTTTGTTTTGTCACAAAAAAAATATTCAAAGTGCTGGTGGAAAAAGTAAGTGCATTTATAGATTAAAGCAGAGGCAAATTTGATCATTTGGTAGAAATAACCTGACCCGAAGCTCTGGTATCTGTAATCAGACCTGCAGGACATTCAGGAGGAATTTTCAACCATTCTTTCCAACAGAGCTGCTTCAGATTCTATGTTTTTAAAGTTTCAGATTTTCTGTGTTTGAACTCAATCTGTAGTAGATTCAGTTTGAAATGTAGGGTCACTAGTGCTTCAACCTGCTTCTACTGATCCTCGGTTGACAGAGAGCCACCCTGACATCCTCCTGCAAGAAGCATTTAATAAACCCGGGAAGTACTTTATCCTTTCACTGATGTCGAGCTGCTCCAGAGGCAGCATCACACCCCTAAATCACGAAGATCTCTCCACTGCTGGGATGATGATGGGATCACTTTGCTAATCTTCGAACGCACAGTGACTTTATCTCATTTTTCTATGAGAACACACAAACCTAGATCATCTTCATTCATGGACACTTTATCTGAATGTGGACTAAACATGGTAGTATTTTCAAGCTTCATGCAAATACATTTTTAATAATGAAAAGTCTTCTGACACTTCTTATGCAAGTGTTTAAAAACAGCAGAAGCTTCTTGTGTGTTTACTCACACCTTCAGGCTGGTTTCATTGACAGGACCGGTTGGTTTTCACCTAACTTGTTGTGTGTTTAGATGAGGGTGTCCACATTTTTGCTAAAACAGTGTGCAAAAGCAGCTTTGTGAAATGAATGGCAGGTGTTCTGTGAAAACATAGTGTATACAGGTCATTTTTTAACCCATGTGTGTAAAAGTCATGTAGGGATGCAAAATTTAAGTTAAGAAAGGAACATAATTATTTTGGTTATCAAAAACAAGATATTTAGGCTCCCTTAGGCTCCTGTGATGACATAGGAGGTGAGTCGTCCAATTAATGAAAGGAGCCTTCTCCTAAATGTAGAAGGGAGAATAAGCTATAAGAATAAAGCCAATAATTTTTTATCCATGTTTTGCATTAGAGGGTTAGTGATACAAAAATATTTTATTTAAAAAGGAAAAAGGTTCAAATTAAAATAATGATTTGTGATGATTAAAAACAAGTTAATTGGGGAATACCTGACATACTGAATGATTGAATTCATTCACTGCAAAGATAAAGAAAATACAAACTAATGCCTGGTAACTTTTGACCCGTGTTGTGTATCATAGGATTTAATAAAGGAATTAAGAATCAAACTTATTTCATCCTTTTCTTATGAAGGCAGCCGAGTTTATTTCCATTCGGCTCAACTCGGGTTCTACTCGGCTGCACTCGTGAGGGGGGAAGTGGGCGTGTCCGGCATCTCAGGCCGCGGTACAATCGGATGATCCCGGGAGGGCGGAGCCAAGTAAGAGAAAGTGGTACAGTGGGTTGATTGCTCCCAAGATAAACCGGCGGCCAGCATCTCTACCGGCAGTGTTACCGTTCATCTTCTTCAAACTCCTCTTCATCACCACTGCTGCCCTTCGCAAGTTAAGAGCCTGACAATCATTCACACACACACACACAAGGAGGATTTAGCTGCTTGCAAACCGAGCGACACTTTGCATGCTGCGGTGTCTGGAAGTGAAGGAAGCGAAGATTAACGACCCAGTTACGTGGCTGTAGGATGGAGACTCAGATACATGTGCCCGTCGGCTCGCCGGTCATCAGGAAAATCCCCATCTTCGTGGACGAACACGACGTCGCGGGGGGAGCGATGGAGCTCATCAAAGAGCTGAGACCGGCGTGGGACTCCAGCCTTGTCAAGACCAAGGTAAGGTTTACTGCTATGCTAGCTTAGCCCCGTGTGGCCAGGCTCAGCCTGACAGCTCTACATTGGTGTGAGGGAGCCGTGGAAACACGACACACCGGTGTGCTTCTCTAACACACGACACTCGCAGACCTGCTCCCCCTCTCATTTATGAATGAGGACCTTCTTTCCGTGTTTTTTGGAACAATGTGGACTAAGCTAGCAAGACGTTGCCAGTTGGAACTCCTGTCTGTGCTAGCAAGCTAATGCCGGTTAGTAGATTAGCATAAAAGACACCAGGGGAATATTATATCTATTGAGCTAACGTCATTTCCCTTATCAGACAGCTTTATGTGACCAAAGTGCTCTGCATGAAGTCCAAGTCATGCTGTCACCTGGTGTCAGTGTCAGCTGGTGGTGACATGGTGCTCGGTTGGGGATTGTTAATTTCTCATGGGAGAAGACACACCTAATGGAGGCTGTCACAGCTGGCTGATATCAGCCCCAGTGTTACAAGTAATATAAACATGAGATGTCCTGGTGGCGTCTGGTCACTGCATACTGCCAAAAGACAAAGACATTATTACCACACTTTATGAAGTATATAAAGTGTGGAAGTGTTGATTTTACTTCCCTGAAGTTCTTGACTAACACCTCATATGGGTTTAACAGCTCAGTGACATATGCTGTGCTGTTTACAGTTTCATGCCCACGAAGCATTTGCATACCTGTACATTTCAGCACCGCATGCAAACAATACTCTCTAAAATAAAGAAACAAATCCTCATGTTTTATAATGAGATTATTATTGTCTGTTAGAATATTGTCATTCGGACAAAGAGTAAATAACAACAGATTAGAAACTTACACTAAACTAAAGTGGCAATAGAAATGAGTTAATGACAATGATAAAAGAAGTAAGTTATATTGAAATATAATTGCACAAGATATTAAAATAATAAAGGGATGTTGTTAGTTTTAATGCCTTTCAATTCCATAAAAGTTGTAAATGAATTCAAAGTGACAGGAGCCGAAACCAGATGGTCCAGAGGTGCATGAGAGGAACTGTTGCTCCTGTAGACTCGGTCCTTGTTGTCACGGCAAACTTTCATGTTTTTTGGATGAAGGAGACACTGTAAAACCAGTTCTTCAGGAAAAGTCTGTGGGACGGAGCTTCATCCTGAAGTCAGAGATTTCAATGATAGACTTAGCTCTCACTAACACGGTGTACATGTAATAGTTACAGCACTAATGTTGTTAAATTGTGTCACATTGAGTTTTTAGTCAAATCCAATCAGTTGGGTGTCATCGACATTGAAAGTTAAACTGCTGCTACTGATAATATTAATAAATTACTGAAAATAAAAGCAGGGTTGCAACAATTGATGTTTTTCATAATCAATATTTTTCAAAGCTCCATAACATCAGAATAACATCAAAATAATGATTGTTCTGTAAAACCAGCTGATATGGATTCTTTGGGCCAATACTGGTAAAAACCTTTTCGATTCTGTTATATCGGCCAATGTTTATCTAAGAAAAGGGCGTTCGTTATCAAATCTTTATGATAAACAAACGTATTGGCTTGGTAGGTGACAGTTTAACCAAACTTAATTTAGCCTTTATTCTAAATCAAAGAAAAACAAATAAACACAAATGTATAGAACTTTAGAATAATATAGAAAAAATAAATATTTAAACTAATAATAAAGCAGCCGCTTCTCACATTTGAGGGACTTAAATAATATCATATTGTAATATTTTATAAAATAAATGAAAGGATAAATGGTTCATCGCATTAATTGTTGATAAATTGCTTGCCTTTTGGCCAACCAGTTAATCAACCCGTTTACATTATGAAATCTTATCCTTAAATATTAGAATAAAAGTAAAAAAAAAAAAAAATTCTATCCTGCTTATCCCTTTCTTAATGGTTGCTGGAGTCAATCCCATGCAGCCCACATTGTGCAAGAGGCAGGGTTTACCCTAGGCAGGTCACCAGCTCATCACAGGGCTGACATACAACCCAACAAACAACCCTTCAGTCTTACATTAATACCTACAGTCAGTCTCGAGTCTCCAATTAATATAACCCGAATGTGTTTTGAATATGATAGGAACCTTGAGAAAAACCCACTCAGACACAGGGAGAACATTCAAACCCCACACATAACGGTCCCAGCTTTTAAAAATTAGTCGAAAAGAAAAAGGAGACATTTAACAGATTTCTTCAAATGAATATTTAGGCAGCAAATAAAAACAGAAAGTAAAGTAGTCATATCAAGTATTCTTGATATTTCCAAGATAATCTTTTAATCCAGGGTTGGCTCTCTGCTCTTTGTTGCATTCACAATGTCAATTAAACACTTAGCTCTACCAGTTAATGAAAGAGCATATCAATCATCAGTCTATGTCTATTAAAGTGTATTGCAGAACAACCTGTTTGTGTCATTATCTTATGTGCCAAGAAGTTGTGAAGTCCCAGTGCCCATATAAAGTGTGGTCTTTGATCATGATAGGAGGCACAATGTATTTTTCATGAGTCACTTAAAAAAATGCTGAAGGTGGTGGTTTGGTAAATAGTTGATGACGATGTCAGGCAAAGGACATTGTATAGTTGATTCCTCATAAAGGATCAAGTGACTCATGTTTCATTGTCAGATCAAAGTCAATGGAGTGACACCATTTACTGCTGTGACTATTATGGTGCCATGATTTAACCCAGCTATGGCAACCATGTGTTTACATCCTGCTGGCTAATCTCTGTGGATCGGACTACACACCTGCCACCCAGAACGTGGCAGTGTTCACATCGCTTGCTGAAAGGCCTCACTTCCAGGGCTTTTCTCAATGACCGTCACCCCAAACAACGTTTTCCCACCGGATGCTATAGTCCAGGTGTGCAATGGCAAAGCTGCATGACTGTCATTATATTCAAGTCACAGCAGATGATGGAGTGAGGATGACAATGTAAGATTAAGTTTAGTGTTGGTTATTTTGGATGAGTCAGGAAGGATGTTCTTGAGCAGCAGGGCTGTTGTTTTGATGAAAGCGGGAAGCATTAAACGTGGTGGGGAGCAGCAGGGCACTGTTGACAGAAACAGCTGCTTAGTCCCTCCACCTGGACAGGAAGACTTTTACTGTAAATACACAATGTCATTTCCAAACATCTCCCACTCGCACAGAGGTTCTGAAAACAGACAGATTGTGCCAGTAGCAACAGAGCAGCAATCTCCTTTTACAACGTTCTCACGCTGAAGACAGACTGAGTCTTCTCTGCCAAAGGAATTCAGTTCAGGGCCGTGCAATCAGACCGCCGAACATAGACTCACTGATGGGGGGAGGGGATAAAATGTCAGACAGTATATGGATGAATGTTTACCTCTGTCTGGGTCCAAGCTTATCGCTGTCTGTCGATGTATTGATTGCCGGTCTTAGCGGCGTATTGTGTGGCCGGTAGACTGGATCAGTCGTGTGGTAGCAAGGGCGTGTATGCTTGTGTATGTACGGTCATAACAGGGATGCTTGTGTGCCCATCTTTGTGGTTTGTCACGTGTGGAATGTCAGATATGCGTGAGTGAGCGTCCAGGCTGGGGGCACATGTGTATGTTGTTATTGTGTTTGCAGCAGTGGGATGGGCTTGGCCCAAAGGCTTCCACTGGAGTGATGCTGCGATACAGATATTTAAGGCCCTACGACGTCAGATGCAGGGGAGACTTTTCTTTGGGTGGCACTTATTCAGTAACTGATCCAACAGCAGCTCCAACCTGCAGAAGATTCAATGTGCCTCCATTGTTCCAATGTAGAAAGCAAAAAAACCATTCACCAGAAGTTTAGGTTTGTCGTGTAACCAGTCAAACAACACCTAAGACAACAAGAAAGTATTGGCTTGAGATGAGTCTTGCTGTGCAGCCTAATGCATTGGCTCAAATCGTACAAAACAAAACAGCAATACTGCCTCAGTTAATAAAATTACCTCATGAGTTTTCCATTAAGAAATACACGCAGAAACTCTAATTCATATAATAGTTATTCATATGAAGATATGAATAACTGAAGTTAATAAGAATAATAATGAATAATAAATAGGGGAGAGCGGGGTAATGTGGGACATTTTTTGCATTTGCTCCCCTCTAGGCGAGCTAAACTGATATATCAGTAAAATGTACACATTTCCAATTAATTCAGGGTGTTTTCTAGCAATGGAAATGATCAGAATGTCTTCAGGACAAAGGGCAGTGAAAATAAGATTGTCTAAAAAAATAGCTGGGGTAAAGTGGTCCACTTACTTTTTCCACTTTAAAACTACCATAACAACACATGTTGTAATAGTTAAAAACCTGACAACCACACATTCCAAAACTAATATCGGACTAGTAACAGAATCATGGTGATTGGTCAATTAAGCATATTTATGATTATTATGATTCATGTGATCTCTAGCTTACCTGCACAGGGACAGGGATATTGTTTTTCTCTGAGTGTTCAAATGCCGGTTCACGGCACTTAACTGGAGCAAGGCCATGGAACTGGTCAGCTAGTTGTTTCAAGTGTTTGACAAGCTTCTCCTCCATCTCATCTGTGAATATTCTCTTTACCTCAGCTACTGCACCCCAGGCTACTGATTTAATTTCACTTTCTCTTTTTTCTTTATGAATCTTTTGAGGGTAGTCTTGTCAATATTTCTATCCCTTTCAGCTTTTCTTAAGGACTTCTTTCCTTGCATGACCTCAGTGGCTACACTCTCCATCTCTGTGAGGGGTGTTTGGCCTCAAGTTGTCTTCCTGGTGTATAGTTTCTTGGCATGATGGCTTTTCTACAATGTTTATGACATTAAAAATAAAACATATATAATGTAATATAACACTAGAATATGTTTAAGACTAAACTTAACTTGTGCTTCATGGTGGGGTAAAGAGAGACACTGTCCCACATTACCCCACAGCATTTGTCCCACTTTACCCCGAAGCCACAATTTTAGAAAAACAACATCTTTTAGCAATTCAGGCTAATCTTCAGCGAGCATCAATCACATGGTTTTATATGTTGGAAGTTCACCAACATGTATGATATAAGTTTTTCTACCTGATTCAATTTGTTTTGATACAACAGTTGATTAAGTTCAAAGCAAGAAAATGTACTTTTACATGCAAAAAAAAAAAGCATACTTTCCACAGCAACAGCACCAACTTCTCCTTCATGGCAAGGGGGAGTGGGAGGGACTTGAAAACATAATAGTCACATGACCACAAATGTGTTCCATTGCCTAAATTCAGGGGGTGTTTCACATCACCCGATGTCCCACATTACCCCGCTCTCCCCTAACTATCATATGACTCATTTTCTTCCCAGCTCTTCACTGATGGAACCACCAACAAGCTGGTGGGCTGCTATGTGGAGGACAGTCCGGACGATGTGGTGCTGGTGCGAGTATACGGCAACAAGACAGAGTTGATCGTGGACAGAGACAATGAGCTCAAAAGCTTTCAGGTAATGCAAAAACAAATGGGTATGTGCTCTCTCCTTATGCACCACAGATTTGTTCAATGTGCTGTGTTTTTTTTGTGTGCTTCATGTTTAGGTACTACATGCGAACGGTTGTGCGCCCCGCCTCTACTGCACCTTTCAGAACGGCCTCTGCTATGAGTTTATGCAAGGGGACGCTCTTGGGACGCAGGATGTCCGGGATCCTTCCCTGCTCAGGTGTGGACATGGTACAGTCATTGGGCTGCTCAGGATTTTGACGTAGCCCAGAGACGATACATTTATAAAGTATTGGGAGCTAACCCTTTTGCTCAGAACTCTTTTGTGGTTTCTTTTTTCCACATAGGATCTTAGACTATTTTACAATGCCTCAACATTGCAGGAGAAACCAAAGTGAAGCAAACACAAATAAGTTACATGCAGATGATACAAAGGAAAACAAATAAACATGGGCCGATCCCAAAAGTATTTGTGCAAAAGAATTGCTGGCGTCCTGGATTATCAACAGAAATGTGCCCAAAGCAATCAATTGTAATACTTTATTTGGTAATGCTCAATGTCCTTGATGTTTTTTACCGCATTATTTGTGTCAGCTCAGTGTGTATTACATGAAGTTTAGTTTTCATTAGACTTCTCTCAGGAACTCTGCAAGAGATTCTTGTCCTAGTCTAACCTTGTAGATAGCATTATCTTAACTCTGAATTATGTCTGTCTGTCACTGGATCCTAAAAAACAGTCTAATCGTTCATGTTGAAAATCCCATTGTGATTCTCTGTGTGGATATATGTGTCTCCTCTCAGAATGATATCCAGGGAGATGGCTCGTATCCATGCAATCCACGCACACAACGGCTGCATCCCCAAACCCAACCTCTGGATCAAGATGAGAAAATACTTCTCTCTTGTGGCCACAGAGTTCACAGACCAAGCCTCCAACATCAGGTCAGATCAGGAGTCCAGCCAAATCTTTTGTGAGAGCCAATGTGCACCATGCAACCCGACACAAAAACCACCCCATGTATTATAAATTATATCTGGTTGGAGAGGGATGTGGGCTGCTTTATAGCCCAATGACAATACGCTCTCTGGCTTAGAAACATTAAGTCTAAGCATGATGCAGATCTGTAGGAGCAGGTGTTACACAGGTACTCTCTCCATTCAAAAATGATTAGCTGAAGTTAACATATAATTGTCTAGTCCAGTCATTCCCAAAGAGTGGGCCGCGGCCCTCTGGTGGGCCGTGAAGCCACTGCAGGTGGGCCATGAGATGTCATCAGAAAATAAATAGATAAAAAAGTTTCAGATTTTGAAGTGAGCGTTGATTACCACAAAACATGTATGATTGATTTTTTTTTAAGTAATCATCACAGGTTTTGAAACAGACATGAGATTTAAATTCCACGTTGTTCTTATTTTATTTGACCTATAAAGCAGGTGTCATTGTTTTTGCTGACCGTCACATTAACACCTGAACGCATCATTAGCGGGGGAATCATAGGTGAGGGAGAACTTTGTTGTGTGATGGGTCGAGCAAAATGGAGCAGAGGAAAGCTGCTAATGACGAAGGGGAGTCAGAAAGTCAAACTGAATCATTCAAAACTAAAAAGAGGACTTGCAGAAATGACTTAAGTAAGCCTCTGTGTGTGCTGTGCACTGAGATGCTAGCTAACTAAACCCTGGGGCCATGTTAAGTGCGCCGCCCGCTGTTTAGAAACTAAACATGGACAATATTTATCCAAGCCTCGAGTATCTTTAAAAAATATGCATTGGAGCCAGCTACGCGGCAACATCACCCCTCTCATCGGGTGAGCTACAGGTGACACAATGTCCCCTTCACGCGATATGTGATTCAATATTAAGTATATCGAGATAAGCTGCTTGAGGTGTCAGACTAGAGGAATTCCAGTGGTAATGTCAGTTTATGGATACAAAAGTATTGAACCACAGATGGTGACTAACTGAGCAACATGAAGTATCATGCATTGAACTCCTATTAAGTGTAAAATAAACATTTAATGATCAGATTGTCGCTCTTGAATGTCGTAATCCTGTCACAATGACCCAATTACAGTGTAGGCTCAACATCGTGATGCCCGTCAGACATTGTCGTCGAACGAACCCTAGGGATTTTTGACACAACCATTTTTTTACGTGGGGCTAATGTAGTTAGCATATTAGGATTTCAAACATAGTGTTACATACATAAGTACAGACTAGCAGAGCTGCTAGCATGGCTGTGTAGACTCATAGTCTTGTTATTTAGAAGTTAAAAGTGCTATATGTATCTGCATGTGGTGGTCATGGTCACTTGCCGACAGCTTCTGTCATCATCCCATTTACAAACCAAAAGGAAAAAATACGCCCTCTGAGGATAGAAAGTTAACTTCAGTAGAAGCTAAGAAGTGATCGGAATAAAAGCAAGAGAAGAGTTGACACCAGCACTGCTTTCCACTGCTGGACACAGCTCTTTGTAAGTGAAGGAGTTAAGTGTAATGCTGACCACACAATCTTTCTGCCCAATTGATGAGTAAACAGCTGTAAATGCTATTATTGTCTACTTAAAAAAAACAGAACCTAATTAAGATCTTCAGCGAAATAAATGTGGATTATGAAAATTAAATACAAAAACCCTTTCATGTGTTGCAATCAATCTAAAGCCTGTTGATATAGTGTGTAATAATGAAAGAAAGGAACGTTAGAGGTCAAGGCTATAGATTATCTGCTGATATGATAATCAGATTGTTCTCTGAGCAGACAAAGTTGACACAACCTGTGGACAAAGGTGGACAGTTTCATATCCGGGCCACCTGCCCAGTCACAGCTGATATCTTTGTTCTAATGGCTATTAAATTAAGTCCAGCATGTGGTTTATATAACTGTAACAGTAACAGGCGACTGGATTATGGAGTCTGAGGCATGCAGTGGGCCAGCAGATGTTTGCTTAGCTCTGTGTATCGGGTCACTTTCCTGTCCTCCTTGGTAACACAGATATCTTGAGTGCCCAGCTCCTGGGCAGCAGACACTTGTTACAACACCGTCTGGATCACGCTGTAAAAAATTCACATTTTAATGTGCATTTGCAAAGAACTGGCAGATGTCTGTGTGACGTGTGTTATTCCCGTGTAATCTAAAGTTATTTCACTATCGATGACATAAAACACTGGTTACATCCCCACATATCAACATTACGATGTCTGTGCTAAATTTGTGTGAGGCAGGGACTGAATAGATGAGACTCTGGAAGGAGCAGCAGGTAAAGGTGAGGCAGTGAGTCAGGAAGAATCTCTGATGTGTGTGGGGATTCTTCCTGATTTGGTGTTCTCTCAGGTGGACTGTACCATTTGCCCACAAGAGGAGCGGCAAGTATGGATTTCTTGTACCTGTATAAACGTGGTTAATAGTTAATGGGTATGTGAGATCAGTATAATTGCTTATACTCTCTTGACTGAGGTTTTTACTGCAGGTGACAGTGGAAACTAGTGCTTTTGTCCACAGAGGGGCCAAAATCAACTGAAATTACAACGTCCTTGTAGGACCTTTTTAACCATAAAGTGAGGGCACATTTTCCGGGGTAGAGAGTAAGGGAGTCAGGCTAGTGGTAGTTATTATTAAGATTTGACAAAGTCTCCAGGAAACTAATTTAAATGTCTATATAATGTCTTATGTGTCCGCTTGTTTACCCAGCCTCCCTCTCTCGTCTCCTGCTATCAGGCTGACTGTGACCGTGGATTAAATCTCATAAGCACATTAGAGTTAGCACAGGGGTCTCTGCTCAGCACTTCGGTCTGGTTGGCTAAGCCACTGACACGTTGACTTAACCCTTTCTCCGCTAGCCAATAATACCACTGTCAGACAGACACAGGTGATCTGAATGGGTCAGCGTGTCGCCCAACTTCGGCTGAACATTTGTAGGATGTATCACGGTCAGTCGGCCTGTGTCATACGCACACAGTTGGAAAAGGTCAAATATTTTAATACATGGTGATAAGTGAATACCAAATAGTGATAGATTAGATCATAGGTCAAACATTTAGAGTCATAGGAGACATAACACTGTGTCCATATTGATTTAGAAGCTGCAGCACTATGTGTATCCAATGGGAGCCTGTTTAGCTGTCACTTAGATCCCAGGAGAACAGCTAGGTAGTGTCCCAGCCTGTGCATTGTTAGTGCATGTCTATCTCAGATGTTTTCACATCCCACACAGTTTGTTCCTGCTCAGTAATGATACCAAAACAATGAAAGGTTGTTTATTCATATCCACAATATGTAAGTAGTAAAACAGTTTCTGTCACTTTCCCTTACCATGCATACAGGGCCCAGTGTTGTGTTTGTAGTACCTGAAGTGTGCTGACAAATTCTTCTCTCTTGATCTGTCTCTGTGTTTGCTGCTCAGGATCCAGCAGGAGGTGCCCAGCAAGGCCGTTCTGGAGGAGGAGATGGTTTGGATGAAGGAGCATCTATCCACACTTGGCTCCCCTGTAGTGCTTTGCCACAATGACCTGCTCTGCAAGAACATAATCCACAACAACAAAGAGGGTGGGTACCCTCTAGTAAATCCCAGCATCCCACATTTATTCATCAATTAACAACCAGACTGATCTCATCACATTGCAGCGGTAAACATCATACAGATACTGTATATATTATGTGAAGTGATGTCATATTACATTGCATATAATTTAGCTGACACTTTATTCCAAAGCAACTTAAAATAAGTTTATTCAACCATGAGGGAACAAACCCAGACCAGCAACAATCATGTAAGTACATAGGCTTAAAAAAAGCCAAACTACAAAGTGCTACATGTAAGTGCAGCTAAGCCCAGCTTTCTCAACTTCTTGAGATTTGACGATGGTTATTAGTCTATCATCTTCTTAACCAAGGTGTAGTCAGAGGGACATGTGTTTTTAGAATGCAGCCTCTGGATGAACTGCAGAGGTCGGATGGCACTATCAGGCAGACCAGCCAGAAGGGAGTCTAGGCGTGAGATGACCAGAGCCTGGACCAGAGCCTGCACCAGAACCTGCGCCACTTTCTGAGTGAGAAGGGGACTTATTCTCCTGATGTTGTGCAGCATGTATCTTCAAGATCTGGTTGTTGCA
Source organism: Pleuronectes platessa (assembly GCF_947347685.1). Lineage (NCBI taxonomy): Eukaryota > Metazoa > Chordata > Actinopteri > Pleuronectiformes > Pleuronectidae > Pleuronectes > Pleuronectes platessa. The sequence continues at coordinate 26,026,246 of NC_070627.1, read as the reverse complement.
GCAATGTTAGCAGTGAGGAAGAGTTGACTGTTGAGTGTCACACCCAGGTTCCCTGCGGTCTGGGTGGGGGCTAACACAGAGTTGTCAATGGTGATAGTAAGGTCATAGGTGGGAGAGCCTTTCCTTGGAAGGAAAAGTAGCTTGGTCTTGTCAAGGTGGATTTTTAAGTGGTGTGCGGACATCCACTGACAGATGTTGGTCAGACAGGGAAAGATTTGTGCTACTGCCTGTGTTTCAAATTGGGGGAAAGAGATAATTAGTTGGATTTCATCTGCGTAGCTGTGGTAGGTAAAGCCATGTGAGTGAATGACCGCTATGAGAATAGGTGGGCAGAGAAAAAAGGAGGGGACCCAGGACGAAACATAGATGGACGCTAGTAGTGAGAGGACAAGGTTCTGACACAGGTCCTCTACAAGTTACCCAGAAGAGGCGGCCTTTGAGGTAGAATGTGAGCAGGGAGAGTGAAGAGTCTGAGACACCCAGATTCTGAAGTGAGGAAATAAGGATCTGGTGGTTCAATGTGTCAAACGCAGCAGGAAGGTCTAGAAGGATGAGGACAGAGGAGAGAGAGTCTGCTCAAGCAATGTGAAGTTGCTCAGTGACAGCAAGGAGGACAGTCTCAGTTGACTGGTCTGCCTTGAAACCATACTGGTGAGGGTCAAGAAGGTTGTTATGGGGAAGGTAGGAGAAGAGTTGATTAACGATAGTACGCTCAAGTGCGTTTGAGAGAAAAGGAAGAAGAGAGACAGGTCTGTAGTGGTTAACTTCAGATAGGTTGAGGGTGGGTTTCTTGAGGAGAGAAAAGGAAGAAGGTCAGTAGCATTAGACTGGTGATCTAGATGTGGTTGATGGAAAGCTACTTTCAGAATGTTGGTTTTGAGAATGGGGAACGCATTGAGTCGGACAACCATGGAGCTGGGGAGGGCCTGCGCACCTGCCGTGAATTAAGAGCACAGGAGGAAGCGTATGTTGCTTTACAATTCCCACAATTTATAAGGCATCAAAGTTATGTCCTGTTTTCCTAATGCGTTCTTCATACGTGAAATGCAAGCTCCGCAAAATGTTCTGACCAATTTCTCTAGACATTTTCTGGAATTAATGTCCAACAACTTGGCTATAGTCGAAAACTGTTACGCAGAAAAGGGCCTCTCTGACAATGTCTGAGTTGCTAGGACATCAATGGTCAATTGAGTTCTGAAGTCAGGCTTTCCATTTTTCATAACTAGGATTAAAGCTGCACCAGGCTGCACCCTTCTCAGACCTAATTTGTTCTCGGTTGCTTATTGGGAGTGGAGATACCAAGGTATTTTTTTCAGAATCTTAATACTATGTACATCTGATTTGTTTTCAGGTCATGTTCGGTTCATTGACTATGAATACTCCAGCTACAACTACCAGGCCTTCGACATCGGGAACCACTTCAACGAATTTGCAGGTTTGTTGAACCAAAGCGTGATTTGTCTGTGAGGGTAAATCTTAAATCCATGTACTGTAGTATAGCTTCTTATACAACTGTGTGTGTGTGAACAGGTATGGCTGAGTTGGACTATGGGCTGTACCCCAGTCAGGAAATGCAAATGGAATGGCTCAAAATTTACCTGCAGGCCTACAAACTCTTCACCAAGAACACAGAGGATGTCAGCCCGCGGGAGCTGGAGACACTCTATGTACAGGTCAACAAGTTTGCTCTGGTGAGGAAGAAAATTTGGCAAACACGCAATCACACGCCCTGTGTCTCACATGACTTGACCTCACCTGATATCTGATTTGTCTCCCCAAAGGCTTCTCACTTCTTTTGGGGCTTCTGGGCACTCATCCAGGCAAAATACTCCTCCATCGATTTTGACTTCCTCGGGTAAGTGTGTGCGTGTGTGACTGTGTGTGGTGCCCCCCTGTGTAGAATATTGCATATCAAATTACATTTTTTTAACTGTGTAGGTTAAACAGAACTTAATGAAAGGCTGAAACTGAAAAACCTATAGTCCGCATGCCTCTCATTTCATTTTTTAGCATCCATTCCACTTAACACCTCGTGCCCACACACCTGTTACACTAACAGAAACCAAGGGTGCAGTTAAATTGTTCATTTCGTTAACTCACTGTTTCTAAGTCCTTACGGCTTCTCACATCTTCGACCTTGACCTCTGGACGTTTTAAATCAGGATCAAGGAATAGTGGTTTGGAAAGGAGATCAAATGGAATTTCGAATAATTTTCTATCACTGTGTGACTGCTAGAGGTTTGCATCTTCACTAGCTTCATTATGGTGCTTTAAAATAGTATTTTAGACTGTTACTGTTACCGCTAGTGTTGGAATTGACAAAATAAGGGTTTTAACTCAAATATCTCAGTCTGTAACAGTGGTCAGTGCTCTCCATGCTGATTTTACACTCCTTCAGTTTAGACCTTTGTGCTGCATCTTTAGTCTCTACTGCATAAGGGTGGCCCCGGATGGCCCCCTCTGGTGCAGTACTACCATGGTCAACAAGTAACTCTGCTCCTCCGCTCTTTTCTAACCACTCGCACTTAGAGCTGATATTTATAAAAAACGTCTGTATTAATATTTATGTTTCTGGATAAACGGGGTGTGGCTTTTTAGTCTATGGGTGAGTGGGTGATAAATATTTTACATTTGTCTGGTAAAGTTAATTATTAAGTTACTATATCCTGAATGAAAAGAAAAGAGTATGAAAAGAGTATTGACAGTTTGGTGATTTGCTGTAACCACAACTGGACCAATGAAGGCGAGACAGCTAATGCTAGATAGATATCCTCCTTTATATAATGTAAGACAAACACAACAATGAATGTATGAGACCTACAAGTGACTCAGCAGATGAAATGAATGAGAATAAAGTCTGGTTTGAATCAGGGTTCAACTTATAGCAAGCTAAATTAACAATAATCAATTTTCCTTGTGGGAACTAGTAAGCTTTATGTGCACGTTTTGAATTCCACCTTTTATAGGTGGAAACCAGTGGCAGCTAGTGATAAAATGTATTGGACAAACAAACTTAAGCTAGACTCAACAAAACAGAACAACACACAATATGCCAGTCCTGTAGCCTTCATCGTTGCAAACAAGTAGCCCCATTGTGTTGTCTACGTGACTGTGGGAACTTTTATTATGTTTGCATTTTTCAGAGAGATGTTTTAGGTCTCGCACCCAGTCGTTGTCCAAAGTACCTCTGTACCAACACTTTAAAACAGGGGAAGCAATATAAGACATTTCTTACACCACATCCAGGTAGTCAACTCTGTTTCTCATAACAAGAGGAGAGAAGCTCCAGGTGTACGCTCGTCCTCGATCACCTGCCGGATGCTGAATCTGTAAATCGGTTGCTTTGTACCGAGCTCATTTATCCTATTTTTTTTCCTTATGAAAGAATGTTTTTGTAACGAAATTACTGGATTAGCAGCAATTCCACCTTAAGTCGCCAAAACTTTTACGGTCAGTTCGGCAGCGGAAGTAACTCAGTGATGGTCGACCAATCACATTAGATGTAAAGAAACGTAAATAGATACAAAATTCACTGTAAGTAATTTGGCTGGTGCCCCACACCAAGTATGTATTCAGGCAAAAATTAAGCAAATACAATATGAAAACAGCTGTTATTGAAAACTCACCCACAATGAGCATTGTACTAGTAAAATATTATTATATAATTATATTAATATATAATTACATTTTTTTTTTCTCAGGATGTTGGAGGGGGCATCACCCCTTATTGACAGGCCCCCACTGGTAGAAACTAGCATGCTAGGCTAACTAGTTTCTACTTAGGGAAACATATTGATGAGCGATCTTTCCTTAAAAATTGTTGTTTGTAATCAATGCACAAAGAAATCTGTAATGGTAATGAGCTAAAAGCAAAAGTCAATTTTGTAATAAAAGTTGAGGGCTTACCTTTTTTTTTTTTTGAAGGATGGAAAATGTTCGAATTTTATTTTTACTTCTCTACTGGACTGATCCCTCCTATATGTTTGTTGCAGGTACGCTGTGCTTCGCTTCAACCAGTACTTCAAGACCAAACCTGCGGTGATGGCCATGCAGATCCCAGAATGAGAAGAGATGAGAGAATGAGACCGGATGAGAGGAGAAGACAAGCAGGAGGGTGTAAAAGGTTTTATGGTGGGAACTCTTCTCAGTGAGCCAGTTGCCAATTGAGCACTGCTTGGTCTACCCGGCATCTCTTTTCTGCAACAAGCACAGTTGCTCTTTGATTCCTCCAGACTTGGCTCCACATCTGTCACAACTCTAGCTCAACAACTATAAAACTTCCATGAGTTCATTGTGTGTATGTTCTTAGTTTCTCTATAAACCTGACGCCTTGCTTTCCTCAGCAGCTGAACCAGTCGTAGTGAACACAGTAGTCTGAGTTTGGGTAGAGATCACTGCTTTACTGTCCTTCACACCAGGGCAAAAGTGTTCCAAATCGCTGGTAATGAAGGTCAAAAGCGAGATGACACTGTAAGGACAGTTAGGTTCTCCTGTTCTGTGCATTGTATCTGTGGCTCAATGCCACGTCCTCATTACAGTTAGAAACTGGCTACAGATGCTTTTCACCTGGGATTCCTCAAATTCTGCATATGGTGTGCAGTGAGATCATTCCTCCTTATAACAATTCTAATCTACCTGATCCATCATTCGCATTTCTCAGTTTATGGTGCTAAGTGCTTGTTGCTGTGATATCTCTGCACTGTACTTCCCAGAGTCCGCCTGTACATCTATTGCTACAAGTGGCACTGTGCCGTCTCCTTTCCTCTGATTGATGCAGTTTGAGCTTCTGTCGGTTCCTCCTCTAACTATTCAGCAAACTGCTGTTGCTGCTGCTGAAGTAGGAAAACTACTTTTCTTTGAGCTCCTGGACTTTTCTCCTCGAAAGACCAACCTGACACTTTAAGATGTGTGGCGCGACAAAAAGAGAAGCTTCTCAATGACTGGTAGTAGGTTGAATCACTATTGTGTTCTAGCAGTCAGTGATACAAAGAAACTAAATGTGCATTTTGTTATGTTTGTAGATTATTTATCTCAGGTCAACTTCTGTTCACTTTGGCTGGTTTTAATTGGAGCAGGGGAGCAGCAGCAGATATGAAGGAGACTGGTGTGAAGGCCACTTTAATCTCTGTCCATTTCTGTCCTCAAACCATTTTTCCACCCCCTTCACTTTTATGGTTAAAGGGACACGCTCTGTTAAACTTTCCAGACCTCTTGGAAAATTCCCTCCCCTCTAATGCTTTACTGCTCATCAGTTTACCATCTTTATTCTCCTTCCACCACAGTCAGGTTTCATCCCTCCCTTTGCCCACAGATGTTGAGACTTTAACGCCTGTTCCAATGGAGAACTTAACATCAGAGACTGCTCTAAGCTCCAATCTGTAATCCAGTCACATCAAAGATCTACAGCCAAAATTTTACTTACATAATCACACATTGCGTAATTCGTGTCGAGGGTCAAATTGAAAGTAGCTTTAAAAAAGAACCAGGAATGGGTTTTCTGTGGCTCACTGTCCATCATGAGACCACCTCTGTCCCTTCCAGAGAGGAGTTAATCAACACTTAAACAAAGCTTGAACCCTTAAACTGGGACTCCAGTGTTTGAAATACTTTTTTAAATAAGAAAAAAAGGTTGATTTCAAAGCATGAAATCATAAGATTGACTCAAGTGACCTCACTTGAGTCAGCCATTGTGTGGTCTGGAGACTTTACAGAAGTCTACAGATGTGGAGTTTGAAATAAGTGAGTTTACAGAGTAGTGATGTAGCACATGACATGAGAGGAGTAATAGCTCCTGGACTATGGATTGTATGTGTGATATGCACAATGAACACATTTGAACAAGGATGTAGATGTTCAGATTTCCAAATTTGACTTCACTCTGCAAATGTGACACTATAGTTACCTGCTCCTCATCTATGCTTGAGGCTATGGTTTTATTCCCATTGGGGCTATTTGCACCATGTCCACTCTTAGTATTGCATTTAGGGGGGAGCCAAGAGACAGATTTTTAATACATATTTATCAGAAATGAATCAGCGGAAATATACTGACTTTTCTTCAGTAAAGGATTTCTATTTGGAGATTGTTGTCTCCAGTTCCAGGCTGAACTGACTCAATTGCAGTGTTAATTTTGGCAGCTATTTTTGATTTAGTCGAAAATGCATATTAGTTTTAGTCACATTTAGTCATTTTTATCCTTCTTAGTTTTAGTCTAGTTTTAGTCGACGAAAACTAATTACATTTTAGTCTAGTTTTAGTCACATTTAGTAGCCACAGTAAACTCCTTTTCTTCCCTTCTCAGGCCCAGGGACCCTGTGTTGTGTCTAAAACTGCATAATAGTCTAGCTTGCAGTACTTAGGTTGTCCATTAGATATCCCTACCAGCATAGGTCTATAGCAGGGGTCGGCAACCTTTACTTACTTATTTTGCCCCCTCTTCCCCCAAATAAAATGTGTCTGGAGCCGTAAAACTTATTTGATAACAAAGCTTATAAAGTTATACTATACTAAACTATAGTCAACAAAATTAACACTGCTCAATTGATATCACCTGCGTCAAACTAATGATCATGTTTACTATCACTTATTGTTTTGATTATTTATTAGTCTATGAACTGTCAACGTTTGTTAAAGAATGCTTCCCAGAGTCCATAAGTGGTCTCTTAATTGTCTTGGTTATGAAAATTTAGCATTTATTCTATTTAAAACTCAACACCACACACGCACTTCCATAACCAACAGGACAGGATTCAGTCCTCCTTCTCATCATTGACGTATTCACTGATCTGTCCGGTCCGACGACTGGTAAATACATACCTCAATCTCTCTGAAGCCGTTCATTCAAGCTGGGCTCCAGAGAAGAGGACGGACTTATCTATCACAACCACACAAATTGACTGAGGGGGTGACACTGAGCTTATTTGTCAGAACAGACAGAGACAAACTGACGATATTGGTTTTCAAGTGCTTTTAGAGGGGTCACATTTATGTCTGAAATGTGTCCATGAATCTTAGTGATGATAAGAGCTGTCTGAATGTGAATTATAACTCATTTTAGGGCTCTGTGAGGCTTAATTAATTTAAGAGGTTACTTAGTGGAAGATGAATTGATATGAAGGAAATTATATGGGAGCAAAAACCAACCAACAGAATCTTCCTGAAAAAAAGAAGTGCAATCCTGCACAATAATTGTTAATTTTTAGGGTGAGAATAATCAAGAGGCTCTTATTTTAGGGAACTAATAGTGGAGTAATCTGCTTAGTAGATTTGCAGACAAAGGCCAAATTAGTGAGCTTGCTGCTTGAATACACAATCCTAATATCCTGCTCGGAATTTAGCCTAGATGAAGAGGACATTTGCACTCGATGAGCTTCTCAATTCACCTAATGAAGGATACTGTCCCTGAGTGGACCTAATCTGTTGACACAGTTTAGGTTCAGGCTTATTATATTTCCACTGAAACAACATCACTAGTTCTTGATGTGGTCTGGACACTAGTGTTAAAGGCTGTAGGGTTGAATTGAAAACATTCCAGAGGAGTGCACACATTTTTGCTCACCTTACCCACCATGTAGTGTGGAACCACAATGTTTGTCACCAATTGTTTGTGTTACCGAAATTGGTTCAGTCCCGTGTCTCAGAAACTGCAGCAAATTGAGAATTCTAACTCCTTTTCTAGCTGGTATTTAGTTTCTCTTTAAATACAAAAACTACACCTATGTTACACATTAGACATAACTTCAAGTCCAATATACTCTAACTATCTTTTTCAGGAGCTTTCAGATGCACCATATATAGCCTTGGTTAATAGTTTTTTCTCAATTCACATATTGATCTGTAGAGAGATCTGTTAAATAATAACTTTATTCATATCCCGCCTTTCAAAACATACGTGACCGGCTTCACAAAGAGGAAAAACTATTTTTTAAACAAGAAGCAACTACAATGTCTTTTTAAAATCAAAGACAGCAAATCAAATAATACGTCTCATTAAATGTATTGCAAGGGAAAAGGATAAAAGAATATGAAGCCTGGAAGAAGGTAGTAAGTGGAATGAGGGAATTAGTTTTCCGTGGTCTTCAATGTTTTTTTAGCTTTACAGAACATGAGTCGACCAACTCTTTGTAGGCATGTGGAAATACACAACTTGAAAAAAATATTAAGTTCATGGGCTTTCAAATATTCATAGGCAAGTGATTGGAAGGGAGAAAATTGACATGCTGTTTACCAAAAGGTGAGCTGAAGTTAGCGTAAGGTTTTGAACTGACAGTTGCAGATGTACAAGCCATAGAATGAAAAGGAGAAGTTAAACTTCATGCAAGTATCATATTCATGCTCTGAATAATGTATGTTTCTTATTAACATTAATAGAAGCAACGTTGACTTCATCACTACATACTGGGTAAGGTGACACTGAGGCAAACGAGAAGCTAATGTGAATATTTCATGAAGTTCATGATACACTTTCACTGTTTCTGTGGCGACCACTCTGATTCAAGACTGACTTTCTGAATTTCCTATTGGCCTTTGAAAGCATTTTTAAAAAGGGTTTATTTATTAACTGAATCTAACACTGTTTATCACACATTTTCTTTCATTGTTTTCCAATCATACCAAAATGGTTACCTTCAGAGAGTTTGCATTGCAGTTCATTTGAGAATAACTATTTTTGTGTGCAAACACTGTACAGATAACTGATTATTTTTGTTTCTTTTTATGCCGATATTCACTTTTTGTAAATGGTTTGACTTGATATGTAGAGCGAGCCAGTGTTTGGCCTGTAGATGTGACTTTGTAATGTGCTCATCCACTGGGTCAGTGTGTGCGGCCAGCGGAGATGGAGGATGTACATACTGTAATAAATACTGTGAAGCTTACTGTACACTACAGTGATCCTTCACCTCTCTGTAGGAGTGGCAAGGAGAATTATTTAACAGTTGTCAGTGAATATTTCCATAAAAATGTATAAAATTGGGAAAAAACTTGTGTCTACTGGTTGTTTCTGTTGTCTCAGAAGTGGTGGGAATTCCTAAAACAGCCAATATGTGAATTTTCTTTTGTTGAGACTCCAGTTTCCTCCCGTGTTTGTGTCTTGTGTGCCAGCTGACCCTGGGCCGTGGCCCTGGCAGGAGGAAGAAAGGCGGAACTTGTGTTGGAGGACATCCTGCTACACACACACACACACACACACACACACACACACACACACACACATCGCTTTTATTTTATTTTCTCTTTTCCTACACATTTATATCAGTGCCAGTAGTATAATCAAACGTATTCAGCTGCCAAACCACAAGTGGGAGCGACTGTGTTTTGAGAGTGACACGTGTGCAGCCTTCAGAATCTGGGGCGGATTAATATTAAGAAAATAATCTCAGTGGTTATACTGGAATAAATTCAGGCTATCATATTTAATAAATTACTCACTATAATTTGTGAAAAGGTATAAAGTCAATCAGCTTTTTACTATGACCGTGCTATTCTGTCTTCTGGTTATTTCGTCTTAGAGATTTGCAACAGTGATGTCATGTATTTCTTAGAATCATTAGTTAACAGTTATGGGCTGTGTCATGTCCAGGTGAGGTCACTCAAATTAGGCACAGTGTTAATTACAATGACCTAGATGGTTGTTAGTCAGTTGTCTACAATCAAAATGTAAAACTGCTTATACATTCATAGCTGGAGACATGATGGATTGTAGAACTCAGGATTTATTAATATATATGACTAACTAACTTTTACTTATGGCTCATTAGAAATTTGTAATACCACTATTGATCATTAAAGTCATACTAACTATAACTGCAAAGCATTTGATGAAATATTACTGATGCTAATTCTACGTTTAAAGTGTGAAACTAAGTGAAGTACTTAGAGCAATATCAACCAGTGTCATTACTTACTGCTGTTTCTGTGTTCAAATATCTGCTTCTCCAAGTTTCCTGGTCGGTTTTTGAATAACTGACATGTGTAAGGCAAATATATGTAATGGGAGAATAAGGGGTCATAATGTGTGAATGTTGGCAAACATTCACACCATGTTCAGGTTCATAGTGTCTCCTCTGGGAGACCTGGACTATGGAGCAAAGTAATTACTGAACCAACCAGGACCTGTAAGGAGAGTTTCAAACAACCCGGAAACTTATGCTTATTTAAAAAAAAAAAAAAACGCACACACAATTTACACAACCAATTTATTGTCTTTCAAGAAAAAAAACACAACTCTGAAAACATAGAGAAATGTACACCTTTAAATTACACAAGCTCTTATAAACAAAATAGTCTCTTTTTATATGTACATCAGCAGGGGTAACGGCCAGAGACTCCTCAGGGTGTCTCCACCAAAATAAGATAAACATTTTCCTCTGATATCTATCTCTGTACACGTAATCCAGCATCTTCACTCTACACAGCCCTGACGTCTGGTATCTCCCTTTCCCCGCTTTTTTGATTTGTCAAACTTGTGTTGAGTTTTTGTTACATTGTCCCACCGGTCAACACGTTTATTGAGTGATGAGAACAAAGACACCGACATAATAGCAACATGCTATAAAGTGATCATGCTGTAGAGGAGGTTATAACATGTTTCATTATGTTTGTATTTACTTGACGTGGCCTCATATTGAGCTGCTGATAAGTGATTCTGGGAGGCTACTTAGCCTTTTTTTGTCTTACATGTTGTTTGAACTGCACCGGAATGCTAATTAAGCTACTGCTTGTCTCAGATTACTCAGCATTTCTCCGTTGCTGAGTTATTTTGGAATGTACATCCACTTAGCACAAAGCAAACCGTTAGCATCAGGTACCATGCTTGTTGGAACAAAGGCTATCTTGCTTCCTTTGAAGTTATCCAACCAAAATACAACCACTCTTAAGGTGGTGCTCTCACTTGAATCGTTCAAGTTTAAAACACAGTCTGCAGCATGACACAAATCAACATGTCTAACCAAAAGGCTAACATGTACAAAACAAACTTGTATAAGCTTCTACAACAGAAGGAATTGTGGTTTTCAGGTGTAATGTCCAAGTCAACCAGTTTAGTGTGATTACACCCATCCACAAATCCCACCTTAATTTCTAAGAACATATAGGCCTTTGCTAAGTGCTTCAATAAATCATAATTTTTTGTCATGTAGCAACACAGCCAATGGGGCCCTGTGGATATTGTTGGTGTCTCGTTCTCATCATTTGACCAGTGGTTCAAGTCTATGTAAAACTAAGTGTGTCCCTTTTACTTTTTTTGCTAAATCCACCAGCAGCTTCTGCTCCAGTGTGAAACAGGGACTCCAGGATTATTTGTTTTATCTGTTAGTTGTTTGTGGAACAAAGTAAAAGATGAAATGAGAAGACAACTGTTTAGCCTACTGACTGATATGTCACTGCAAAAAACATTTAGTTTCATATTCAGTCTTCAAGTCAGAAACCAACTCCAGTGAAGCTTCCGGAAATTCTAGAAAAAAATGTCAGAATGTCAATCCCCCGGAACGAGGCCCAATGCACCAGCAGCAAGAAAATTACGATTCTTGGAAAATCTTGAATGTCTTTTTTCAAGAGAAAAAAAACATCTTTCATTTGAATATTTCTTGCAGTAGTGCGGAAGGCTGCGTTTTAAAAGACATTTGAATACAAAGATAGGAGGTGTCTTAACACGACAATCAATAAACACTCAAAGAATCAAACACAGAGGTATAAAAAAACAGGTGGGGCTCAGGTCGACCCACCGTGCTATGAAGAGAGAACTGATAGACACACAAATACAGGCTAACGCAGCACAGCTCAACTGTACAGTGTGATGTCGGGAGGGCGAGGAAGAGGAGTTGGCCGATGTGCTGCATATTATTCGGGCCACAGCGGGTGCTAGGGTTAAAAATGATTTCATTGATATTGGATTGTAAACCAATAGGTGCAATAAGTGATCCCAGAACTAGACAATTTACTCCGGTGTTCTTCTGTGTTGAACCACCAATTTACCAGATACCTGCCATGTTTTTTTTGTTTTTTTAGAGACTGATTTAGAGACACACTTTATGCTCAGAGAGATACAACATAAAGTTACATTCTTCCCATCTCTAATGAAAGACAGTGTCAATTAGCATTGTGGGAATTGTAGGATCCAGTGTGTTTGGTGGTTTAACATCTGCCTCTTCATATTTGACCTTTTGTTATTTTAAACTAATCTGTCCCTTTGCAATTTGCAAATGTAATACTGAAGGCGGAAAATACCCCTCCCATGTCTTTCTTTAAAATCCAATCGATGTTATAACTTGCCCAAATCCAATAATGTTTGCACACTGACTCCAAAGCACAAAATGGTTCCAAGACATTTTGATCCGAGTGCAATTCATCTTCATTAGGTCTATTGTGTACCTTCAGCAGAGCAAAAGGTCTGACTTTGATTGCAATGCTGTCCTTATAAATATACAGTATTTTGTGTTTTGGAACCAGCGTGCAGGTCTAACTTTTTTCCATTGACGCTGCTTTTTAACCAGTATAGCACCTATGAGATGTTTGTATAATTCTCTATAACTCTCTTCAAACCCCGACAATGTGAGCCATGAGTAATCAGGGTTGGATGTAACAGTATACATTAATAGACGTATGTCTTCATATGATTTGTCTTCATTTAGCTGTAACCAACCGTTACCAGCAGGGGGCAGTACTGACACACTGAACACATCCAACTTGTAGGCCTACTGCTCCAGCCATAGACGTTGCTTGGCTGCTCCTTCAACAGACTCTGTGGAACTTCTATGGTTCATTCTACACTTTCCTCTGGTGAACCTTAACCCTGTGGGTATTTTGTTTTTAACCAAGTAAACATGGTTGAGTTAAAAAAAGCAGTGTAAGGGATTAAACCATAAAAATTACATTAATGACTTTAAAACTTCAAATTCTGTATTCTAATACAAAGCTGCGGATGAAATGATGCCTATGAAGGGAAATAACTAAGATAAGGGTTTACAAATTTACCTTTATATATATATATATATATATATGTTTGTGTGTGTGTGTGTGTGTGTGTGTGTGTGTGTGTGTGTGTGTGTAGGGCTGATTTTTGCTGGAGACTACTAATTGACAAGGGACTATGTGTGACATTTCCTTACAGAGGAGCACTTTTCTAACTCAATGACAACCAAGCCATCCCTCCCGGGTTTCCTTGGTTCATTCTCTATTCATCCTCTCCGGCTGTCAACAAAGAGCACTACTTCCTCCAAAGCGACCCTCGCAGACCCTCCCATCCCTCGCTTCCATCTTCCTTTTCTTTTCTTCTTCAGGTCTCCCACCTTCAGTCTGTCAGGAGCACCAGTTCTCCCTCACTCCTTTCGCCCCCGTCACTTTCCTCTCCTTCGCTGTACAGAGGCTGCTCCCTCTTTCGCTCCCTCTCCCTCTCCCTGGGCAGGGAAGTGGGCGTGACGTGGGCTTCCACTCGACGTGGGGCAGGCGGGACCTGTGGCAGGTAATGCTCCAGTAACGCGGGGTGAAAAGGCATGGTTGCCACGGACACCGGGCCAGCGCTGCCAGCGTACTGTCCATCGCTGTGGGAGTAGTGGATCTGCTGGGGCTCTGTTTGACTGAAAAGACAGAGAGACTGTAACATGCTGGTTGTCAAACATATATATACAGTATATCTTACTTATGATCGAGGTGGTGAGGTTTGGGTGACCCTCTTATTAAATGTAAATTAAATTAATGTGAATGATGATGTTTGGATTGTTGGTTGTTAAACAAAGTTGAGCTAAAAGTGTAATTCTTATTTTTGTGCGAGGAAAGATAGACTGCAATGACTTTTTGTTTCTTGAAAAAAAACACCAATTCGGGGCGGATATTTTCTATGTCCATCATCAAGTGGCGTGGAGTCACCGTATCTTAAGACTCTTCTGGTTCTGGAGGTGCATTCATGTTAGGTGAAGCACCTCTGCTTAGATGGATATAAATATCTGCTGGTTGAATCATAAGTAGAAAAATGAAAAAAAAATACCTCTTGTACTTTGTTTAAAAAGTCAAAGGAGGGAGCATTGGGACATAACAACGTAAAGGAACATTTTAACTGCGATTACCAAGATTCGTTGCATGCATAAACCGTCCGATCCCTGAATGAGAAGCTCTGTTCCATGCGCTGCTAATGGAGGGTGAAAGCTGCAGGACATGGTGCTGTTAAACAGCTTAAATGAATTGTCTCCAGGGTTCTCAGTCCATTCTGGATGAATTGAGTAACCATATTTTTTGATTTGTTTTGTAAAGAAAATCCAGCTGTAGCTGAAGGTCATGGATATTATATTTCAAATTATATTTAGAACCATCCGTCAAAATGACAACAGGATTCTCAGACATTAAACTGATGGTCATAATATCAATCTACATGAGTACAAGTATTTGGGAGGGTCCTTTGTTTCTATTTTTGTTAACAGTGAAGACATCAGAAGGTTAAGTTCAGCCAGTTAGCCTAGCTTGCTACCATTACCATAGACTGTGCGTAATGATGGACAACACCACCTTCTGCCACTATCAAGAAATGAAGCCAAAATGTGCCAGATACGGACACTTTCCTATTTCACCAATAACGTCATTTGAACAGTTTGAGTAAATCACAACGTTTCACCTATTTTTTATAGCATAACATTTGTAACTAAAACCAAACTTATCAGAAGCATAAACACTATGAACATGAACATATATTAATGTGATGAGAACTATCTAAAATGACAAAAAACATCTTTAAGAAAAATGTAAGGGAGCGAATCAATACGATTTGGCTTCACATTTGGGGAGACGTCATCTCGTCCATTTTTCCATAGTCAATGGTTAGTCCCACGTTATAGCAATAGGTAAGTCATGCTAATGGTAGCAACCTACTTTAATCATATCAACAAATATGATTAAAAGTATCTCTGTAGCTCCCGAAAAAGTTGGATTTCAATTAAGTGACAAAAGCAATTCCCTCTCAAAAGAGTCTCACAGAGAAAAGATGTGGTGAGTACATCTTTGAATCAAAGAAAAACGACAGCGACGCACAAAACCTCTAAAAAACAACCACTGTTAACAGTTCCAAACCTCCAACTGCTCCAGCTTAACTGAGTTGAAGGATTTACTGGCAACAATGGCGAGGGATGCTATTCATCTCCGAGGACAGAGCGAAAACAGCCGAGGTGCACTATCAGTACTCTGCTTTTGTTTGTGTTTCAAGAATAAAGAAGAGCTTTGAGAGGTGTAGAGCAAACTCCTGTTAATTGAGTGAATTGTCAGTGTTTTCTTCCAGGGACAAATTCAGCCACATTATCTCAAAGTTGTGTGCACACAGCGAACTGGCCTATGTGTGTGTGTGTGTGTGTGTGTGTGTGTGTGTGTGTGTGCACTGGTTTCTACCTGTGCGTGTAGGTCGCTCTCTGTTCCTGCCGACGGCTCTTCATCATGGCCTTGTACTCGCCCACCCTCAGCCTCCGCCCCTCCACAATGCAGGTCCGTTTGGGCCGGGGTTTGTACTTGTAGTCTGGGTAGCGCTCCAGGTGCTGCCGGCTCAGTCTCGCCTGCTCTTCATAGTAAGGCTGCTTCTCTTGGTTGGACATGGACTTCCACCTGGAACCTACAGACAAAGATTCACCAGCTCGGCTCATTAGTTACACGTTTAGGCTTTTCTAATGGTATTTCTTGTCCAATTTGGGCAAAATGGATTTCATAATTTTTCCTTTTGTCAAACTTTCTTTTAAGTTAGAATTCAGTCAACATTTGAGTCATATTTAGGTCAAACCTTAAAAGTTACCTTTAAAATGCAGTTGTCTTTTGTTTCTCATCAATCAATACAAAATCAAGGACAACACTCTTTTACAAACTTCAAAATCACAATTTAAAATTACTGGACTCAATGTCAACGAGTCCCTTTTAAAGTGAGACTAGTCTGTGTGACTTCTGCTGAATACGCAGTCGCTGTGGCCACAAGTGTTAATTACAAAATAATGAAACATCCCTAAATGTTCCAAAACTGTCTTGATGGGTCATTCAAATTAAGTGACTGTGACCTGAACACGAGCGGTAAACAACAAATATGTCTCACGGGGCCTTTTCTCAGGGCAGAGTAGAAAAAGAAGAAAGAAAACATTCAAATTACAGCAGGAAGAGTCACTTCAAGCTCCTCACTTTTTTTTTCATCTGAGGTCATGACATTATATTGACTTGCATGATTTCCTGGAGACTTACTCTAACCTTAACTATAGATACCTAAATGTCCTCACCTTAGAATTTAATGTTTTACATTATAGGAATTTGCGTCTTATCTCCATAAGAGAGACATGTCCCCATAATGTGACTGTGTAAACAGATGGAGGTCCCCACAACATGAATACCTGGACCACACACACACACTAACTCTGACCCTATTCACACAGACACGCAGGTGAAAACGATACTAGTCACGCTGACTTACTCAGTGACAAATTGTTTGTCATACCAGACCAAGTACTTGGCAGGAGTCTGTTTGATTAGGATTTGTGTGTGTGTGTGTGTGTGTGTGTTGGAGCAGCAGGTGGATATTTGTGCCCTCACATGTGCCAGACAGTGTCTCAGAATAGAGACACCGAGTGAAACCCACCCCTACCCAGTGCTGGGCTCACCCAGGATCTTGCTGATGGAAGAGTTGTGCATGTCCGGGAAGGCCTGCAGGATCCTCCTGCGCTCGTCCTTGGCCCACACCATGAAGGCATTCATGGGTCTCTTAATGTGGACGGAGGAGGGAGGGGGCCGGGCCTCAGCGTAGCTGCCTGGGACAGAAACGGACAGAGCACCTACAGGGGACAGGGCTACAGTTAGAGGACCACACTAAACTGGAGCTGGAATATGATATTAATTCCTCCTTATACTTAATGTCTCTGTTGCAAGGTGGGAACAGTACTTGTTATTGACCCTTTGGTTATTGCTTATTAAACGTCACTCTTCAAAGGTAAAGTTTCTTATCACCCACAAATATCCCAATGGCAAGAATAAATCCCAGGCTATGTAATCTCATTGGTTCTTAGAAGATGTACACTGTAGCTTTTGGACATTTAATGTGTGTGTGTATACATATATATATATATATATATATACAAACATATATATATATATACAGGGGGGCTAACCATGCTAGATAAGTATATATTTGTTATCGTGAAGGAGCTATTTAATTTAATGTTTTCAAAGTGGTGTAGTGTTCCTTTAATAGAGCACAAGCCACCGCTTGTTCTCTGGCTTAATCTATGCTTGTGACACTTGGGAGTTTATTCAACTTTACAATGGACTTAAAGTGGATTGTTGAAAAACAACATTGTATGGACACGTGTATGTCAACACTACCAGCTAGCACACATTTTGGCATGAACAATGATTCACTTTCCTCACCTATTTTTCATAACCTCCATACGTTTGTATTTATATCTTTACAATATGTTTATTTATATATAAGAATGATGGAAGTTAATTTCAGATACCTTATATTTCAATGTGATATTCTAAGGATGGAATAATAGTAAAATATATAATGGTAACCATTGCAGTGCCTTTGATATTACACAACTAGTTATACTACCTATAAATTATTAGCATCAATGTGTTACTTCCTAACACTGAAGAGTATTTAATAGGCTCCTCCAGGGACACCTACCCTCAGAGTCACTGCTGAGGTGGTCCTCTGTGCTGGGCCGGCCATGTCTGACGTCACCCCGCGCGGAGTGAGAAATTCTCTCGCTGTGAGGAGACTCTTTATAATCCTGTGGTCAGAAAAAAGACAAAGACAGGTGAAGTCAGATACAGGCACACAAATATTCACACTCGAGCACAAAGGGAATATTTGAATTTGGACTGCAGTAAAAGATGACCTAATGTCCGAGGGTTGTGTTCATGCACACATGTGTTACACAGGTTGCTATTTAAGGTCACGTCCGCTGTATCAGCTGCTGTTTAAATGCAGAGCTGTAAATGCAAAGAAAGGGATTTATAACCCCATGGACGAGGAAGAATGATGTTTATTGTTTGAGAGAGGAAAGGTCAAGGAGACAAGGCAGAAATGGGAATGGGACCATTTCGGAATTTGCAAAGCTATCGTACCATTGCCATATTATCTATCATTCATTCTCCTGTTGTAAACATTATTTATCCCGCATGCGCTGGATTGGAATACCAAAATAGGTCAGTCAACAGTCCTGGTGTTAAAGCAGCAGCACGGGCCCGATGGAGCAGGATAATGGAGCAGGAGGAGGAGAGCCACAGAGTACAGTATTATGGAGGACAAAGAGAAGAGGGCAGGTGGCTCAGTCAATGCCACACTGAGGCCTTTGTGGTATTGTGAGGCTGCAGCAGCTGTTGCTCCAGGATGATGCAGGGACCGAAGCTTTAACCACCTCAGAGCACGAAAACCAAGACCAGAATAGAAGACAACTTTTACAACAACCAAAACCCCCAAAAGACCACAACTAGAATTTTTACAATCGGGTTCCAGATGAAATAGATCATTTCAATAAGTTTTAATAGCTTGCACATAAATAACAAATAATGGAATCAGAAGAGACATAACTTCTTTGTCTGTTTTGTGCAGTGTTTACATATCTGCACTTTCCAGAGGGCAACACCTAAAATACTCTTCTGTGTGTGGTTATACTAAAGCTGGGTTAAGCTTCTGTCAGTTAAATCCTCAAGAGGGGCAAGACTCCCTGAAACACCAAACTAAACCGGACTTTGACCTCTGATTAAACCTCCACATGTTAGAAAGTATGGACATACTGCAGCATTCAGCAGCTAAAGCCGTGGAGGTGGTGGAGGCCAAAAACAGAGCTAATACAGTGTGAATATTCATCAAGTTGAGATCACATGAATGATAATCTTGCGTCCCACAAAAAAACTCTAGTGATTAAGATTGTCTAGGGCCAAATTGATTTTCTATATTTATTATAGAAGCCAAACCTTAGGGAAAGGTAATGGCGCACAGACACACACACACACACACACACACACACTAATTCAGCTGCTCACTTCCTTCTCCCTCACAGACTTAGCTGGTGTCTCTGACTCGCTACAGTTTAAAGTGGATTTGTTTTAAATGACGGAGCACTGTGAACACTGATCGTCACATAACGATCAATACTTTTCTTAAATTAGTCAAATCTTTCTTCAGAGCAGCGCGGGCATTCATCAACCCATCTCGCTCGCTCTCTTCTCCTCCCCCTGACATGCACATACACACACACACTGATACACACACAAAAACAGTGTGATCTGACACAAAAACAGTGTGATCGGTCAGACGTATAAATCCAGACAGGGTAAAAACTTGTAACCAATCATGTATCCAAAATACCCCAAATGGTCACTGTAAGTGGACTTAGTGGAGCTTTGCATCCAACATTCAAACATTCAACAACGTTATCCCATATCGTGCAGACATAGCGTGTGTTTGTGTGTTAACTGGGGGCGATCAACTCACCATCTTTTCCCCGCCGTCTCTCTCTCTTTCTCGCCCGCCGCTGCTGTTGCTCTTCAGGAGCAGCTGGGCATCGTGGATGGCCTGGGTGACCACGTCGCCGTCTCCAAGGAAACCTGCAGACAAAAAGCACCGGGAGACAACGAGGTAAACAAATGTTGAGAGCATTGAAAAGAAGAGAAAAACGGCATTAGACACAGGAAGAGAAAGTGTCAGAGGCAGCTGTACTGAAATTATGCTGATGACAAAGTGCTTTTCTTAAAATATACAAAAATATTGTTTTGTATTCTCCTACAATAGCTTTGCAAGATCCACAGGTCTTACAAAAAACAGTTCTTACTCATCTCAAACCGCCCGTTATGCAGACGTTATTCATATTTGCTAAGGCCTCCTTAAAAGAGAACTTTCTTCTGACCACGTGTGACAGTCCTGATAGGTAATAGTGAAACACAGAAAATGGTACATGACAGAACATCATTGAACTAGACCAGCGCATAAAGAAGTCTGTGACGATCTGCCGTCAGTCTGTTGTGAAAGTAGAGAAGAACTAGCATTTAGAGCGGTCAGTCACCTGAGCTCTTGTCTCACAGTTACTACTTTCACATACATAAAGTAGCTACCGCTCAGCTTTTCCCTGCGTATGTAAAGGTACAAAAAGCTTCATTTCCAGTGGTATAACCCACAGATCCTGCTTTGAAGTTAACCACATGTTTGTTGCCAGGCGATCATTACTGTGGTGTGCCTGCACAGATGACACATCATCTGTCAATCAAACACTGGGGGTGGTACTGTTCCGAAAGCTCCCATTGCTCACTTGTCTATTAACTCTCTGGCTACTAGAGCCCGCGCTGACTTCACTTTTGTTCCTTTTGTTTATGGCATAACATATGCTTTAGAAATGTGAAAATGCATTGCTTTTGTTGCCCTGCATGACATGTTTTAAAGGAAAGAGGCAGGAGACACCACCAAGTATGGAGGCTTTGGGTTGAATCGGAGAAGGTTTTTACTCCTTTCATTTAAAGCTGCTATGTGCGGATTCAAACAAAGATGCTATTACGATAACAGCAACTCTCCTATTGATACACCTGGCGTCCACATTAACACTTTTAGTTTGAAAACTCTGGTGCTGCTTTAAAGTCCGGACGGGCATAAACGGAGATACTCTGAACAAATGATGTAGACACTCACAACCGCTTGCTGATTGGGTCTTTTTGGTCACGACGTAGCCTTTGCTGATCGTCAGCCTCCTATCACATGACCCTCTTTAGGAAGAAAACAACCGGCATTAGCCTCGGCTACCAGCGTATAATGATAATATAATAATTTACAAGTGTTGTTAACCCTGTTGTCTTTGCTAGCGGCATTTGTGGAGTTAAATAATTTATTTTACACTGATACAACTGTCTACATGTGTAGGTGACAAGATATTAGAGACAGTATCTTTAAGAACATGATGTGTGAGCATGAGGGTGGCCTCTCAAACCCTGTAATCACAACGTTGTTTTGCACAACCTCAAAGAAGATTTTTTGTCTCCTTCGTCACTACGCACTCCCATTTCAATGGAACTCACTGAGGGCAGATCGGGGTGGACTGTGGGACACTTCTCTCTGGAGATCCCTCAGTCTGTAAACCCCTTGCAGTGCCAGGGATCCCAGCTCCAGGCTATGTGGACTGGGCGTCTTCCCTTGCTCCATCCCCTTTGGCTTGGAGGTCAGGTTCAATGGTTGACTCGCCTCCTAAACACACAGGGAGAGCAGATGAATAAGGGTGGGGCCACTCACACACATCGAGGCGTGACTGTAAAAGGCGAGGGTGTGCACGTATTCGGTTATACACAGCAGATTTGACGTGTCGCAGCGCATCCGTCACACCTTTGTAGCGTTTCTGGTCTTTTGTCTCCATGCTCACCTCATCCTGTCCTCCCCTTTGTGTTGGTCTATCTCTGCTTGAGAACAAGTCATGCAAATACACTTCATCCTGAATACACACCTACACGCACACACACACACATGGATGAACCCATTCACAGACACTTAAACTACAAACATTAAACCTCTGAGAGAGGGTGTGGTGTATTCTAAAGGCTTTTCAGCCTC
This sequence comes from Pleuronectes platessa, assembly GCF_947347685.1. Taxonomy (NCBI): domain Eukaryota; kingdom Metazoa; phylum Chordata; class Actinopteri; order Pleuronectiformes; family Pleuronectidae; genus Pleuronectes; species Pleuronectes platessa. The sequence continues at coordinate 26,004,705 of NC_070627.1, read as the reverse complement.
CACATACCAAGACACTACATTATCTTTATAATCTGGAGAGCTTTTCTTTAACTACACCAACTGCACACAAAGCGCAACACATACACTGTTCATACACACATAAACAGTAAGAGAACACATAATCCGCTGTTCCTGTTCCACTGGTGAATGCAAACTTGGGAATATAGTTTGATTCAGTGAGATGAACATTTAAATAACTGTTTAACATTTAATCTGTGGTGACGTTGTACCTGTCGGAAGGAACTGCTCCTCTTCACTTGGGTGGGGTGAGGGTTCGGTAGCAGCTGCATAGGATAGTCCATGGCTGCGGAGGATGAGTATGAAAAGACACTGTCACTGCTTGAAGCTGAAACTTAGATTTAAATGTACTGAATATAACAAATTGCAATATATAACTGGGGGACCAGGAACAGTTGTGCTCCATCAGGTTTCAGCTCTGACTGGTTATAATGAAAACAATAGGAGTGTAAAGATGTTATTAATGATAGCAACAACAAGTCTGATATATATCACTAAGACCAGTCTAGTGCCGTTCCTTTCTCCCTACCTGTTGTTCCAGTCTCTGGAGCAGAGTCTTAGGATCTATGGTGTCAAAAGCGTCACTAGGATCCAGCAGGATTATCATAACGTCTTTTCAAAATTCAGCTCAATGCTTTATTTCTGGCAGTTTTCAGGTTTTTCTTTTTCCAATAGCAATAGCCGGGATTATTAAGGGGAAAGCTATCATCAAACTTAATCAGAATGGCATAATCTTGAATCTTAGACACATTTCGATTGGCCTGGGGTAAATCGCCTAATTGCCCAAACCAAACTCACGGCCCTACAGGCCGTAACTCGCCCGTTCAGTGGAATTAAGCAATTTGTGTTCCCTTCACAAACACGACATGGAGGGAATTAGCGAGTCATACTGAACTACTAAGAGCTCCGGCCTGAATGTGTGTGGAAGCATTTTAGATTTGATACCTCACAGACGGAGAAGTCCTGGCTAAAGGTGAGGTAACACAACTACATCAAAGAGGCTCACATTAAGGCTTGTCACCCAGATGTGGTGCGCTGCAAATCAGACTCCAGCACTGGATCAGTTGTGTAACGGGATAACATTTATATTCATATAAATTCAAAGGTTCAGGCACGGGTACAGTCCAATAAGAGAGAGCAGTAAGTGAGAATTTAAATTTAACATCTAATTCATCTTTTGTGAGTCAGCTGTAAGGATTTTTTTGTTGTGAACGCCTGTGACATCACCCCTGACCTCTTCATGTCCACTCAAATTACTACAGATACCCAACTAGCAAGTATTAGCGTTTGATAGCTGCAAGCATGTCGTCGCATAGGAAACTCACTAACAGCTGCAGGAGCTCAGGTGTTGCCACAATTTACAGATACTTTTCCAAGAACAGACCTATTCTTTCTCATCCTGATATATCTGTATTCATTTCATTTTGTTCATTTCTGTTTCTGTGTGGTGTCAAAAGGGGGCTGGCAGGATAAACTCCAGAGAAAGTCCAGAGCCTACAGTCTAAAGATTCTCCTCAATTCAGTGCATGTCTTGAAAGCAGCTAATTACAGGTAACAGGTTGCATCCAATGTGGATCTTTGCAGGTGTGGATTTATATAAATGGACCTGTGCAAGACTCTATTACACGCTGCATGGTTTAAGATAGATTCAAACAAATTACTTATTCTCACTCTTTGTATGTCAAAGCATATAAAAAAATTCTGAATTAGAATATGTTTTATCTTCACAAAGATTATTCTTAAAATGAGACTCTGCAAAGTATAATGCAAATGAACAGGCAAATAAAAAGATACTACTATTTGAAATTAAAGTGTGAGTGTAGCAGAGAAAAGAGGATTTCTAGCTACAGCTGGCCTCTTCCACACAACCCCACAGTCCTCCAGCATTCATCCGCCAAAACATCCGGAGGCAAACACATTTCTTCAAATAAAGAAAGCAAATGAATGGCTATCCATAAATTCCACCTACAATGTTTTAAAGACCGACTTTGGATCAGTTTGGTTTGAAAAGATAGAGAGGACAAGGTCACCAACAAGCACAGCTTTTAAGAATCGTGAAAGCAAAACTGCACAAAGCTGCGTCTCTCTAAGCGGTGGCCTCTATAGCCTGCTAACTGTACAAGCATGAGTGTATGAAAGGTTCTATTTGCCATATTGTCCAACTGAAGTCTACATCTGTATCTCACCTATGCCTTTTCATTTCTCTATAATACAGGCCTTGAGTTGAAGTGCACAAATATGCTGAAATTTCTCTTGAAAAGCACTCGAGCGCGAGGAGTTACCAGCATGGATGGACGGTGACAGCAACTTCTCAGCACTAACTTTCTGGCCTTCAGAGAACACAGTCATTGTCACCCTTCATAACAGGCCATGTAAGATTACAATATGAAAGAACTGATAAACCCCAGTGTTGTCAGTGTATGGAAGCCTTGGACCAAATAGAATAAAGCAAATTACTGATCAAAATAAAATGAATTTGAGTTGTAAAATCCTGTCTGACATTATTATCAACCATGGTGTAGCGATTTGTGCCAGAAAGCAATCAAACAGGCCCTCAATCGTATATTAGAGGAATCATTTCAGTAGATTCATATAAGAATCCACTTCTTATCCTCTCAGGCTACATCCGGAAAACACATATATCATGGGAACACCTCTTGGGCATGTGAGTCTCTCCGGATTGTCCCAGATTGCTCGAAGAAAAGCTCATCTTCTCCACGGTATGAAGCTGTGATAAAAAGGGCCAAACCAATGAACCTGTGAGTGTCATCGTTTCCAAACGTCTACATGTCGGCAGATTTTCTAACTAAAACGAGACCAGCAGCGTTTCCAAACATCTCCAATGGCTCCAAAACTCCAGAGTAGTGCGGACGAGCAGAGTAGTTATTCTACAAGTGCTGAATACAGTTATCATGTAGTTCACCTTTAAATCAAATTAAGGCATTTTGACCACATTTATTATTTTCCAGACAAAGGTGAAGGATCTTTCCTCAAATCCATCATGCTTGAGACAGAGCTGTCCAATTTCTATTCTCTTTTTCCACATTGCTCTTGTTGATTTGAGATTTGATGGGCACTTTTTGAATTACATTATCTTGTTGTGTCCTCTTCCAGCTCCCAGTTTAATTGAGCCATCAACTGTTATTACAAGCAATATCTGGATCAAAACGGGACAGGGGACCATGACACCTCTCTGCTAGCTTGATGACTGACCTGGCTTGCAGGGGATTGGTTGCAATGGCAGGGTCATCTGGGAGTCAGAGGTGACCTGGAGGGACTGGCTGCTGGTGTGGAAAGCCGGGATCATCACGTAGGGCATGTTCACCTGCTGGGACAGGGCAGGACAAACACACCTTACAAAACAGCTCAGGTTTCTGATGAGCTCATGAAGAGGCCTTATCGCCTGCTGCTCGTGCTGTGATGTGTGGAGATGTTTGAGTGTATTGAGAGGAGCTGACCTGGATCTGCTGCTGGAGCAGGTTAATCTTGTGCTGCTGCTGGATCAGCTGCTGCTGTTGTTTGGCAATCTGTGACACAAAACATGTTCATTTTCACACACAAGGGTTTGCAAGTGGCACAGCGACCAAGTGGCCATCGTCCTTTCTTCATTCATCATCTCAGCTTGATACACCACAGCATACCACAATGCGTACACATTTGATTATATCATATTTAAGGGATGCCGGTTTGGATGTTTTCAATGACAGCAATTAATCCATTCATCAATTTTAGAACCTACATTTACAAGAAATATGAGATTTGGGGAATGAAATCATAATATTAGGGGAATATTGCGAGAAAAGAGTAAATAATTTACGATAACAAATATATGGCGATTATAAACTCGTAATATTAAGTAATGAATAATAAATCCCCGTTATGGGGTGCAGTGAGGATAAATTTAGATGCAAACTGATAGACCAAACTAGAGAAACCGGTAATAAATATTTGTATTGTTTCTAGTGCATGGCCATGTATGAGGTAAACTGTGATGACATTGTTTCCCAAGCTTCCCCAAGGTTTATGAAGGTGTTTGAATGATTGAGATTAAACACAGAGGAAAAAGCTTGTTTTGCAGAGCGTTCATATAAGTGAAGACAGGGTGTCAATCTCCCACCTCACTTCTCCTTTCTGACAGTTGTGAATACCACGGACAATGTCAGCATCAATGCAAATTTTATTCTAGCAAGAAAGATCCCTATACAGTTCTATATGTCTGATTTGCGTAATGCTTCCGCTTCGTCATATGCAGTCAAAACACAAACAGCAATGCACAAAGAGGATTCTCAGTTCCTGGGTCTGTTTAGTCAGAAGGTCCCATCACAACTGTTATCAAGATAACGGTCAGTGCGGACAAAGAAATTTGTTTTAAAGTGACACCATGTTTGCCTGTCTTGATGATATTTGGCAGCAGATGCCTGGATCGCGTGCGCTACCTGTTCCTGCTGCTGTCGAGCCAGTTCCATCTGCTGCTGCTGCTTCTCCAGCAGCAGGGCGGCCATGTTCCTCTGCTCAGAGTGCGCCCCCAGCAGCTGCTCCCTCAGACCACTCAGCTGGTTGATCATCATCAACAACTGGAGCTCCTTCTCTGCAAGAGACTCGGGGGTACCTGGAGGGGGTAAGACGTGCGTCTTTGTTGTGTTGCTATGTATGTTGTCACAATGTATCCACATTTTTGAAAGAACACCAGCAAAAAACAATAATTTTCACAGCAAAATGATCGAGCCAGTTCCCAAAGCCAGATATCACATTTGAAATAAAGCAAATGACGTTCATAGCAGATTTTAAACATAAAACAGATACTTGTGTGTGAAATAATACTACTGTAAATAAATCGTATGTAGGTGTGGATGGTGTCTGGAAGCTGACCTTTCAGCTGTCCTGCCCCCACTGTGCTTTTATCCAGAAGCTTCTCCTTCCAGTTAGCATTCAGCAGCTTCTCAATGGTGGGCATCACTGTTAACAGGACACAACAGGCTGCTTTAGATGGTGTGAAAAATATTTTCTCTCAAATAAAATCCATCTAACGCCAAACTTCTATCTCAGCTGCTCCTCCGCCTCCCTAATGGCATTGATTGAAGAAGGCATTTGAGGTGGCGAAGGGCTGAGGTTGTTTGTGTGTCTTGGAGAAGTTTTGAGTGTTTGAGTGGATCAATATTTGGGCAGAGGAACAATCCAAGGTCAGCGAGCAGGGAGAATTTGAGAAAAAAATGAAGGCGAGGACTGCAGGATGGTGAAAGACTTGAGGGCAGGCAGGGTCTAAGGAGCATCTTGAAGAGCAGCCTTCTCCTCCGCATGTGAGGGACAGAACAAAATCGTACAAAAACAAAAAGCACCCAGACTCCCCGAAACCCATTCAGGAACAGCTTCTTCGCCTCGCTCGAAAATCGTCGCTTCTACACATCGATTTTCAGCAGGCTTTATTGTTTAATGCTGAATAGCAGCAGAAGGTAGTGCACTTAAACCCATCAGATGTGGAGTCGTCAAAGCCTGGCCGGTGAGAAAATTGTGTATGGAAGTGTATATGCAGTGAGTGAGCAAGAGAGAGAATGATGAGGGGAGAGGTGCAGGACGGACACAGACTGTGGAGCTGCACTGATACAAAGGTTTCAAATGGTGACTACTCAGATCCAAACACTTTCTTGTTTAAAATATAAACAACTGCCTCAACTTCAGTTTTAAATGATTTGAAAAAATGTGTACGGATCAGATAAAAAGAGACACAATATGCAAATTTGAAAAATCCCCTACAGAGCCCTGGAAGAGGATACGTTTTGCCTACTCTTGCAATACTTTTTTGTTACCTTACAATAGTTTCTCTTTTGCATTTTGTTATAGGTTCAAATGTAAGAGTGCAAGGTAGTACAAACTCTGCTCTACTCTATGTACAGCTTACAGGGCTCAGGTCGGATTTTATCAAGTCTTCTGACTCATGCTGATGAACACAATCGATTATTAAACTATTGGTCATACTAAACGCAGACTACCTGTGGCATCCTAGCTGTAGTAATTTAGCTGGTACCAGCAAGTAAACTCAGTGTCAACGTAACACACAAACTGCTCAGTGTCTGCGACAACCTCCGTTGACCAATGTAAGCAAGCTACGTTCAAATCACAGAGAAAAAAACAGGTTCGGGTCGGGCTGGGTTACCTTTCTCTCGGGCTCGGGCGTGTGCAGACACAAAACCTATTGCGATGGAACACAAAAGTAATCCTCAAAACATTGATCTCTTCGGGGCTCCATAGTTTTCTTTCAACAGGAGCTCATTTTTAATATGTTTGAACTTGTTTACAATCTGCATGATCATCCTGTCTGACTTTTTGTGATGTGATGAAGTGATGTTCAAGTGCTCTCAGACACCAGCGATGACTTTTGCATAACAATGTTATTTCATTAAGGCCAAAAGAAATAATGTCCACATGCTAACAGTTTACCACTTTCACCACAGCTGCTTTCAGACATGCACTGAACTCCGTATTCTCTCAAGAGGAGTTGCATGTGTGCAGAGAATCTCCCGCAGCGAACTGCCTATACACCTCATGGCCAATTCTCTGGACTTTACTTGACTTATACTACACTGTGGAGATACTCCTTGAATATAAATGTCCTATTATTAACCTTAAAAGTAAATAAAGTAAGGCCCCAGTCAGTGGTTTAATATTATATTAAATCTATATGATCTATTATTATACTATATCATACTATAGTGCCCATACTATTTTATGTCTTCAGAGAGCATGTACCCTCTAACCACATCTTTAACATTAATGGGTAGTTTAATCTGCAGTAATACATTATATTCTATAAGATCATATGTTTGTAGCCTGCCCGTCTCATGAGAACAACATAGAATACGTAATTAAAAGAATGATAATAGTGCAAATTGAATTAATGCCTTTGTACAGATATAGATTGTGTGGATTGGGTGCAGTTGGTATGTGGTGTGTGGAGGCCTCAAGGCTCAGGCTTTGACCATTCAATGTGCACAGCCACGAATCATCTTCTAAATACCATGATCACAAACAAGAGATCTTTTTCTTATCATTATGTTATTTAGACACACCTTCCTTGAAGTTGGATTGCACTTCTGGTCGATCATGCTTCCTGACCTCCTTGAGTCCCATGGGGCTCTGCCTGTGAGTCAGCTCCTTACCTGGCGAGCCCTCCTGTCAGGACCCAGGGAAAAGAAACAGACAAATCATGAGAGCAGGATCGGGAAAAGCCTGTTTACTTCTTTGACATATAAGAAACTGTGATGCTCCCCACATTTCGTATGGGCCTGTCAACAACTTCTCTTGCTCTGTCCTGCTGATGTCCTTACCGAAGGGGAGCGGGACAGCGGTGGGGTTAGTTGGCGGGCCTCCAGTGGCTGACTTCCTGACCAATCGCGTGAGGGAGATGTTTTCGGGGGTTCCACGATGGTAATGACTCCGCCTCCTTCACAAAACTCCTCCTGTTCTTCTTTGATACCAACACCTGCCATGCTGACATTCCCGCCAGAGAGGAGGTGCAGCGCCGGAGGGCTGGGATCAACCATTCTGTTGGAGGACAAACACAAACCACAACTGTCATGCACAACGGTGCTTTGAGCTAAATGCCAAGCAAAATGGTAGCTACTGTGTAATATTAACCAACATCTGGTTGGTCATAAACCAGAGCAGAGTTTTTTAGACGTTTCAGTCCAAACCAAAAACAGTGAAGCTTAAGTTGATGAAAAGTTGGGATCACCAAAATAAATCCCATACTTTATAACCAAGCAAACTGGAAACAGGGGTGCTTAGGGGGCTGCAGTATCCCCTGCTGGCGAGGGGCTGCCACTCCGAAACAAAAAAGTTTAGTTAAATTACTGGATCTGCCCCCTGATCCAGATCCACAACAAAAGTCAGTGGGTTCCTTAGCAGAGGTTATGAGTTTAAAAAGCTTTAACTTCACTTTCTAAATTAAACATCTGATCCAAAAATGTACACCATGACATAGATGTCATGTATGGTAAAATGTTCTTTAACTCCTATATAAGTTGCCTCTTCAAATGAATACAAAATACATGAATGTTGGGCTGCTGTATTTTGACATAACGATTTTTTCACTCGTAACGATCAAGGCCACTTTGCTGTTTTTTTATTGCAGTTTAGCTGCAGATGTTTCATATTAACACCCTGTATACCTGAGAAAGAGGGATTGTGGCTATGATCCTATATTCATGGTTGTGATCAAAAGAAGGAAAGATCAGATGTGATTGAAAGTATATTATACTAGATTCATCCAGACAAGAGGGGGGGCTGGAGTCTCTGCTTTCTGAAGTGTGTCTTTCCAATTAGGAGCCACTGTTTTAGGTCAGTGGTCAAAGGTTAGGTGCTGGTTGTGTTACCATCAGCTAAAGTCACAGACGCTAATTGTCTGAGTGTGTGTATGAGCGAGTGTGTGTGTGTCTGACAGTAAATAATAGGAGGGTATAGAGGAGGGAGGCAGACAACATCTCAGTGAGGGAGAGAGAGGAGAGAGAGTGAGGGATGTTTGAACCACAGTGAACTTGAACAATCAACTTGAGCTTGCCTCTGTCTGTGTGTGTGTGTGTGTGTGTGTGTGTGTGTGTGTGTGTGTGTGTGTGTGTTTGTGTGTGTATGTGTGTGTGTGTGTGTGTGTGTGTGTGTGTGTGTGTGTGTGTGTGTGTGTGTGTGTGTGTGTGTGTGTGTGTGTGTGTGCGTATGCGTGTGTGTTATTTCCCAGCTCGGCAGCAGGAGGAAAGAAAAACACAGCAGACAGCAGAACAAAACAAACAGAACACACAAGGGCAAAAAGTGCACATATATATAAAGAGGCAGAAAAAAAGCCATTGTTGGAGCCAGGGAACAAAGGAAGCCGGGACAATGGGGGAGAGGCTGACAAAAGCCGCCGGCCGGAGGAAACAGGCCGGATAACAATGCCAGCGGAATGTGCCGACCAACTCGGGAACACGGCAAAAAAAAAAAGCGGAGCGCCACCATTCTGCGGGAAGCATAATAATGATTAGAGCTCCCCACCACTCCACCTCACCCAGCTCTCCCAGCCTGCACACTGTGATTCTGAACAAAGCCACCTGTCTGCCAGGGTCTAAGGCTCCAAACCTCAGTCATGTGCGTGTGGGCACGTGTAGGTGCATGTTTATGTGTGTTCTACGCTGCACAATAAAATGCAGCTTTGAAGGGAAAACAGGAAAGACCAGGTCATTTGACACAACCTGAGATGCAATGAGGTCGGCCTCTCTGTGGTCGCTGGCTGGTGATCTTCTCCACAGCGGAACCGATGAAATAAAAACTTGGGGCAACACAAAAGTGTGTTACAACAGGCACAACAGCTCAGCCAGAGCACAATCACTGATTTAATTATGTGTGACGGCTCAACACAATTAACGTGTTGTTCGCCTCCAGTCAAAACCTTCTTATATTTACAGGTGCAAGGTTTACCCATAACTTAACACTTATGTTTACCTTCTTTGTGTCCTAACTGTTTGCTTGAGGCCTGACTCACATGATCAGGGCCATGTTTGCTAGCTACCACTATCCTTTGTGCTTCTAGCTTTAGTTTAGCTGTTACAATACGACATCTCCTTGGCAAACTGCCACCACCAACTATGAGTCGGCGAACCGAGGGACACTGTCAGTAGCAATGTGTATGTCATCCTCTGCATTTTCACGTGGGTACATACCTGCTGATACTGTTAAAATACACTCAAAATATCAGCTCTAAGAAGTTGCCCCCTACCTTAACTCTCTCAAACTTCAACTTTTACTGCAATCTGGCCCTTATATTGTGTAAAGTATAAGTATCACTATGATAATATGTGTCTTATAAATAAAGGTGAATAAATTGTGAGTCATCAGCGGGTCGTACTCTTACCAGAAGGTCGGCGGTTCAATCCCAGTCTTCCCCAAATTGCCCCTGATGGCTGTGACATATTTATAGATGAATGAATGTGTCTTTGAATGAGTAAAAAAAAAAGTGTTGTAAAAAACTGTACTGTAATGCCCTTTGAGACTAGAAAAGCGCTATAGATACAGACTATTTACCATTGTTGACATGCAGTACCTCTGCCATTAAGATGATTTAACTGTTGAGTCTCTTAGAACTAACAAGGTCCATTTCACTTCCTATTGGTCAAGTGAGTCATGTGACCAATAACAGCCTAGTCAGATGGGATCGAAAAGATAAATGGGAGATTGGTAATAAAATCCAAATTGAAAATCATGATCATGACATTTTCAGGTATTGATTCAGAATGTCGATGCTAAACACTTTTGTTGTCTTCCATTGGGCCGATTGTGTAACAATGAAAAAGAATCACAATCTCACATGTGCTGCTGCCTTCAAGTTGCAATCACATGTTTCAAAGCAGAACCAGACGAGCAGATTTAAGGGTGATTTCTAAATGTATAATCCCAGTGTTAATGAGTGTGAATTTATTCATTTATATAATGAAAAGCCCCCCAGAGATTATTCATTTTACACAAACAAAGGTTAGAGATGGAATGATTCAAACCAATTTTACCTGAATGGTAGAGGGGGGTGACAAATTGGTAGAATCAAGTAAAGTATTTAACATAAGTGGATGTACTAGCCTACTGCTTCAACTACTGCTCATATCACTTGTACTGTGAAAGCAACTTCCACTAATTTGTGTGACAAGATCCACTCTTTGTGTTAGGCAAACTCAGACAGGCAAAAAAAATTGAAAAACCTTACTTTTTACTTGTCCAAGAAGACAAAGGATATAGAATAACGTGAAAATCAAACAATATGATTGTTGGGAAACAAAAAAATCTGTTGCTGCTGTGGGACTTTTTGCTTTAGATCTTTTACTGTTATTGACAGGTACTTATTTTTTGTACCTTTCAATCTTCCTTTGAGATTTGGACTAAAGAGCAAATAAGCACAAAACCGAAAAATGTCATGTAATGTTAAACCAGGTGATCCACTTACTGCTAAGGATAACCACATTAATAGCTTCTTGGATGTGCTTTCCTATAACTAGGCGACGTAATAAAAATCATCTGCCTTTTGCCAAATGAGTAATATTATTACTGCATTTCAACACAAAGCCACTGGTCTGCCAAGTGTGTGTGAGTGTGTGCGTGTGTGTTTGTGTGTGTTCAAACCATGAATCCTATAAAATCCATTTCTCACAGCTGCCCTGTAGCACATTACAAATAGCTGTAAGTGGAGGACGGACCGCTCTCTGATGCCACCTGCTTGACCACTGTTGACTTTGATATCACACTTGTGTGTGTGTGTGAGTGTAGCTGTGTCTCTTGTTGCAAAGATTTAACAGAAGAACTTGGTTCTTCAGTTGTCGTGTCTTTCCACCCTGACATTGTACTGGCCATCTTTGGTAACCACTGGAATAACATCAGCCATGAGCAGCTTCAAACCCACAAGGATCTGTATCAGCCTAATCTCGTCTGATTGCTATTTTCAGGTTTGGTGTGTGGTTTTGCAGAGCATTAGGAAGGAATGAGAACGGAGGGGTGGAGAGGGAAAGGCGGCAAATTGTTTAGCCAACACGGCAGCAACCTATGTTGGTATCGACGAGGGGTTGATTGTGTGACGGCGGGGGGTCGGACCTGGCAGTGGCAGCACACTGAGTTTTGTCCCACGCTGGAAGTTATTCCTGGGTCTCCCCTCTACGTTCCACAGAGGCTGGACCGTAGAGCTGCCACAGGTGGCTTTCACACGCCTCCACACACACACAGACAGAGAGTGTGTGTGTGTCACCCAATGCAGAGGTATGCACAGAATCTCAGCGACCCACAGAGCTGTTGACAGCAAGGAATGTGGCAAGGTGTGTGTGCACAAAGCTTTTTATTTTTTTTAACAATGCCTTTAGTGTCTCAGCCGGAACAATGCAAACCAGTCAAGGTTATCGCTTCCTTCCACATCACTCTCATCTAGTTAAACACACACTTAGCCTATCTGCAGCTGACTGCGCCCATGTGGAACCCGACCTTGTGTGTGTGTGTTGCATGACTTGAATAGCCCTGCCTTCTTCCAAGGTTATCTGATTGAGGCCTGTTTTCGAACCACCTACACTGTTGTTCAGCATTTATAGGCGCTCACAACACGCAGCAGAGAAATCAGAATAAAAGACTTCAGAACAGCTGCAGTTTCACAAAGTAAAACAAAGTGACTGAAAACTGCTGCTGGAGACTCCTGAAGCTGTTCTCATATTTAGGGGACTGATATTTGTGGATGTGTGTAATTTGGTGCAGATCCAAATCCAAATCCAGGATCTAGTCAATTTAAAAGTGGTCTCATGAGGAGACTGTAGAGCCTTGGAGGAGGTATGCACTCTTCTGAGTGACATTCAAGTTCAGCCAAGTGTACACTGTATCAGAGGGCATTTAGGATAGAAAATATGATTTAAATGACTGCGTTTCAGGTCAAATTTATTTCTGTAGTTTATCAATAATACTTCAATAGTATTGGATTTGTCTGAAGCGCTGTTGATCCCTAAAACTCCAAAAGTATTTTGTGAACTCAAACACTTTACCCACGCCTCCATCGGCATAGTGGTGAGCAGATGATGAGGGATTTTTCACATCTTGATAAATTGTACACATGAGATCAGTGTCAACATACAGAGAGCAGTCACAACAGAAGTCACCTGTATTATGAGCTTTTTTGTAAATGCTTTGAAATGAGAACCGGTTAGTGTCTAGAGACTTGATTCTGTCATTGTTCCAACATATAATTTTCATCGTTCACATAGAGAGAATTTCCTTGTTGGCTTGTCAATTGGATGATGAAACGATGGTTCATGTCAGTGCTAAAGGTGAAGACTAAAATCGCAAAAATAAACCTAAAATCATGGTGAAGAAACAAGGATAAGTTATTTTACAATCATATTGAAGTGATGTGCTGGCTTTGCGATATAGCTGCAGGAAGCATCACTTTGTTCATGGCACCACAGACTCACTGCAGGGCCACATGTTGCACTGGTGCTTTTGCCGTGCAGAAAAGGGCAAAAAAGTGTAATCGTCAAAGGCGGCAGGTACCATACCACTACAGAGGACCGTGTTTCCATATGTTTGCCCTTTACTTATTTTGAGTTGCATAGCTCCTAGCGCTAAGGCACAGCACAGTGTTAAATTTTGTTTTGTAAGTGGTGTGCTTGGGTACGATTAGTTATTATTTAATTTCAAAGTATCTCTAAGACTAGTTATTGGAAAGTGAGAATGACAGAATAAAGACCTTAACCTTGCACGTCAGCTTTCGCTGGGAAAGGCTAGTCGCTGCCGTCTCTCTGCATATTAACACTTATCATGAGCAAACAACTTTTTTTAATATGGGAATGAAACAATAAAAACATTTAACTATGTAATAGAAATGTGGGAATGAATCTTTTTAGTAGCATTTTCCGTGCAGGACGTAGTGAAACATGGCCCTTTTAGTGGTTTGGGCAAACTAACCCTTTCAAAGAAGCTGTTAATGTGCTGTTAAAGACCTCCACTTGTCGTCTTCCCCACTGTGAACTGAAAGCTCCGGTGGCGGCAGAGGAGGAGGTGATGGAGGTTGCCAGGGGGCACAGGGAACATGTCTCCACCTTCAGATAAAAATCAGCTCCTCTCCTTTGAGCTCTCACAACACTGAAACCTTACACTTCCCACGACACAAGAATCACTTCACACAAAACCGTCAGTTACCCAACAAGTCTTAACACGTAAAAACCTAACATTTCACCCCCGGGGATTGGCAATGCAAATCCTTTTGGTTGTTCTCTTCCTTTTTATTTTTTTCCCTCTCTCCCTTTGTTTCCTTATTCTTTCTCTCAGTGTTTTTCATTCTCCCCCCTCCCGTCGGGAGCAGCTTGTTGGGTTTATATCCTCCTTGTCACTTTCCAACTAGTGCCTGAGGCAGAATAGCATAGAGTGCACAATTGACAGAGAGAGAGAGAGAGAGAGAGAGAGAGAGAGAGAGAGAGAGAGAGAGAGAGAGTGTGTCAGCAGTGGAGAGCAGCTGGATAAAGTGTTAGAAATCTAAAGAGGTTTACTTGGTGATAAGTAAATAAAGACTTTCTCATTGTCATCCCTGAGACTGACAGGTGTAATGGCACGAAGTTTTCTGCAGGAACACATCAAAGAGAAAAACAAAACAAAGTATGCCTCTGTCAGCTGGCTCCAGTACAACGATCTATCAAAAATAAAAAAGAATGTAAAATATCTACCACCTACATCTTTGCATATTTCCACACCAGGTTCCCTCCTACTTGGCCCTGAATTGGAAACATTTAACAATACGTCTCTGACACAACGTTCAATTGTTGAGCGACGTTTCGTGACAGCGCTCTTACGGTAAGTTTGCATCCTGCTGTGCTGGCGTGTTGTGACAAGTGCACGGCGATGTATAAACAAATGTTTGGGGAAATGTTTCATAGTTAGCTTTATTTGCTTAAGGTTGATAGAAGTCGCTACCTGCCCTCTGCACCCTGTTAGAGGAATATAGCTGCATCTCGGGGTACAGGATAAACAAACAGAAAAGTGTGATGATGCCTCTTAACCCAGCTGCTCAGGGATTATCAAGAGGAGACATTCCCTTTCATTGGGACCCCTGTAAAATTTGCTACCTTGGTCTGCAAATATCCAACCAGCTACATCAGATTTACTCTCTCAACTATGAATCCCTGTTTAAAAAAGTTGAAGCAGACCTAGACAGATGGAAGTCTCTTCCCATATCCCTAATTGGAAGAATAAATTGTATTAAAATGAATATTTTACCCAAATTTCTTTACTTGTTTCAAGCATTGCCAACACCAATTCCGAAATTTTTCTTTAAAAACCTGGACAGACTGATATCTAGATTTCTGTGGAATGGTAAAACTCCCAGAGTCAAGCTCAAAACACTCTGTCGGCCCCCTGAACAGGGAGGGCTAAATTTACCAGATTTTCGGTTATACTATTTAGCTGCTCAATCCCGAGCTATCTGGACTTGGATTAAAGATTTAGAACACCCTCCAGCTTGGAAACAGATTGAACAGTCTCATACAGCGGAAGCTTTGTGTAGCATTCCATTTATTAACTCTTATCACAAGCAAAAACCTGTATCCTCAAATCCAATGATAAAGTTTACATCACAAATCTGGGATGAAATCAGAGCAAAGTCCCATAGTGTTCGCACACTGTATGGCTCTACTCCATTTCATTTTAACCCGGCCTTACCTGGGGCTTTGAGAGATGGTATTACTAGAGAGTGGTATAGCAGAGGTATATGCACCTTTGGACACTTATATGAGCACAATAATTTGAGATCCTTTGAGCAACTGAGGCTCTCTTTTGGGCTCCCCTCTGCACATTTTTATAAATACTTACAAGTCCGGGATTTCATTAGGGTACAGCAAGGTGGGAAACTTACCCCCTTAGAGGACTCTGAGATAGACAGTATGATGCGAGACAAGCATAACTCTAAAGGCTTTTTATCCTATGCTTACAACAGACTAATGAGCCTGTCAGAAAATACAGCTTTGAAGGTAAAACTTAAGTGGGAAACAGACATTGATTATGCCTTTGAGGACTCTGAATGGAAGAAGATTTGTAGTAGCTCTCAATCATTCTCCTATAACAGCCGACACAAATTATTACAGTTTAATCTTATACACAGGGTTTACTTGACTCCTCATCGTTTCCATAAGATAAGTAGTAACTACTCTGAATACTGCCCTAGGTGTAAGACTGAAATAGGATCCCTTCTCCACATGTTCTGGACGTGTGATTGTTTGGAGCAGTACTGGAGCTCTATCTTGGACATTGTTAAAAGAATTGTAGGGGTGGAAATCCCGGCCAATCCACGGCTGACACTATTGGGGGACCTGTCGATTTTACCAATTAATATGAGAGTCAACACTCGTTTTATCAGATTAGCCCTGATTGCAGCTAACAAATGCATAGCTATCAACTGGAAAAGTGAGGACCCCCCTGGTGTTTCCTTGTGGCTTAAAGAGCTCTCATCATATTTACCATCAGAAAAGATTTTGTGTGGTCTCAGGGGGAGGCCATCAGTTTTTGATAGGTGTTGGGGAGGATTTGTGGCATTCCTACACAGTGGAGCTGCTCCTGGGCGTGACACGGGTGGTCAACATTGAGATAGGACTGGATACACTGAATGGGACTGTTGTTATGTTGTTACATTGTGTGTGATCTGGATTTTGTTGTGGTTTATTTTTGTTTATTTATTTAATGTATTTTTTTTATTTTTTTTTATTTATTTTTATCTTTTTTGTTTTGATTTGATTATCTTCGCTGATGTTGTTGTTATTTTATTTTATTTATTTATTTATTTTTTTGTTGCTGTGGTTATTGCTGTTGTCCTTTTTCGTTCCACTCTGGCCCATGGGGTGGGGGTGGGGGGGGCAGGGATTTGATGCCCTGTATCACTGTTGTTTGTTTGAAAAATTGAAATAAATAAATTGTTCAAAAAAAAAGGTTGATAGAACAATCCAGTGCTCGTTGCCAGCTGGTGCCTTCATGCCCACAGGGCCTGACCCGGGTCGATCACAGCAAGAGATTCAAGTAAATTGAAACATCGCTGGAAGAAGCTGAATCTCATATGTCATCATATCAAAATATGAATAATATAACAAATCTGCTTGTGAATCAAGAGGTTTCTCGAAACCTAAACCTCTGAGTAGTAATCTGAGAGGGATATCTGTATGTACATTCAGTATATTAGAGAAAAAGTTTCAGTTTAAGTTAGTCAGAAGTTTATGGATAAAGAAGAAAGTTCTATTCAAAATAAATAAACTGTAAAGCTGAGAGTAAAATGAAATAAATGCCATTTATATGTCTATAACTAAATTCAACACAACACACCTTGTAGTGTCATCCCATCCATACCCCTCCTCTCTTTCAGTCGTGAGTACTGACCTGCTGCAGCCGGGGGATGTGAGTGGATCCAACGACCTTCCCAGACTGGAACTGAACAGCTGACACAAGTCATAGCGCCTGGTGCTCCCACACCACTAACGCCTGTCTTTTCTACTCCTCTGCTACCCCTGACCCAGCAGACCTCCCCTTCCTACACCTCCTCCTACCCCCATCTCTCCACTCATGAGGGGTTAGTACAAAGAGCCTCTTCACATCCCACCGCGCAGGGGCTTCATTTGCATGCTTAGCATGCTGTCGCAGGTAACCGTTCGCCGCAGCTCTGATGTGCACGATACCTACCTAACATCCAACCAACCGAATCTGTGATAACATCGTAGCTTCAGACACTTTCTAACAAAGTTGGCTTTATCCTCAGTTATTATTTCCTGGACATGTGACCACACCTGGGAAGAGCGTGATCAGAATAATGACAGAGACGTATTGTCCAGGCCAGAGAATAACACAACATAGCAAACAAGTGAGAATCACAACCCACTGTTGAAGAAATTGAACAGCGGGTTGTTTGTTGCGGAAAATTTCTGTCTGTAGTCACAATATGCAGATCTTTACCTTAGAAATACACAAAAACAATATTAACATTTTCTCTGTTGCCGGATGCTTTTATCCAAAGTGACCTACAACTGAGGGACGACCCCGAAGCTTCAGTACAGCAAGAAACATGAAGTAGGAACTAAATTGAACAAGACAAAGTGATGGAGACCAAGCAAAGAAGTTCACATTAAGAGCAATTAAACATGTTAGAGCTGCTATACTTGGAAAGAATACCCACCTACCATCTGACTACTGGAGAGTCACACCAAGTGACCTTTCAGATGAGAGCTTTGTCTGAATAAAAACCCAGAAGACACGCTGTCCACAACGCTGAGAACTAAGCGGGACCGGACCTGTTATTAGTGCGACGGCTCACTGATCACTCTCTGTTCACCAGTGTGACGAGCAAGAGCAGGTGTTACAAAGAGGTCTGCCTGCCACAGATGGTAAAAACGTTATGGAAGTTTTGATGGACAGTCAAATGGGCCACAAAGACAGAACCCGGTGTGACAGTGACGGACAGGTCAATGTGTATGTCAGAAGGAGAGAAAGAGAGAAAGAAAGCCGGGCAAATCTGCACACAGCTCTGCAATTATGACATTTTCAGGTTATTATGAGAAGTGTAAATCAATTGTAATCATTATTAAATGTGTTGAATTAGATGGGGGCCACCACAGTCCATGTGATCAACAGAGCAGAACAAAGCCGTGCGACACAGGTTTTATTTCTGTTTCACTCTGATTACAGCAGCTGCAGGTGTGTGACCATGGGAAAGGTGAAATTAACCATTGTTATAAAAAAATTTTTTTTTTCAAGTGCCACCCTCTTACATTTTATATAGAACATTTTATTTGAGTTAGTGGTAAGTTATCCAGCCTTCGTCAACAGCTAACCATTGAGTGCATGCTAAGTGCGTTAAAGAGAAAAACATGTGGCTTTACCATAATATGCAAGGCTGTTATTTATTTTTCTAACAGATTTGGAGGCCCAATGTTTGAACAATTTGAACTTTAACCCCACAGTGACCCCTAAGTTCACTGGCAGTCCCAAAAAAATACAAATGTCAATTATACAACACTACTTCCTGTAAGTGTATAGAAATCTAAATCATAAAAATACCAACAGGTCAGAATATTAACATTGTAACTGTTTACATATTCCACATTCACTCCACTGCAGCGTTAGTTAGATGCTTTATGGCACCGCCACATTTACTGACCAAACTATGTTGAGACTATTTAGATCCGACAATTTAATTCTTTGTTCTCCCCACTTCATGGCTGGCTTGATGCAAACTATACCCCATGAAGTTCAAATTACCCAGATTAATCAGTTTATATTATGTCTGCATTGATTACCTGGCTTGAGGTTGAACACGTGAACCACATGGACCAATTGCATGAGTGTGTCAACACGCATATGAATTATGACATCCAGTGTAATCCAGGATAAATAGAGCTGCATGAGCATACAGTGTCTGATTGTCTGCTGTGAGGCCTCACTCGGCATTGACTCCTCTATTGAGCTGTGTGGAGTTGACATCAGGAGTGACAGAATTAGGTGGTGTGAGCTCAGTTGGTAAGGAACACTCAATAACATTTAGGGAATTCAGGGAACACCTACAGCAGAAACTCGGTAAAACAGGTTTTACACCAGCTGACAAGTCTCCAAGAAATCTTCACACCTTCAGCGAAACAGACAGATTTTTACTTTTACCTTTTTACTTTACACACCTGATATCACACAGTATTTTTTTAACTATTATCTTACTGCCTTCAAGTGATGTTTAAAAAGAGTGATAAGCACGCCTGCACGCACACACACACACACGCATACACGAACCGAATGCACGCACAGAGTTCTTGAACAAAGCTTCCTTGCGTTGCTGACTGGGCCTCATTAGAGAATGAGCTCTCAGGACTAGAGACACAAAAGCCTCGCTCTCTTCTCCTTTCCTTCCCCTCTCTTCCTCTGTTCTCTTGGGCTTTTGATGTCAAGGGTACTGAACCATAGTGCACAGTCCAAAGAATGAGCTCATCAAGAATACACAGTCAGTTTCCTCAAATTATTTAGTTTTTTTTTTGTATTTCTGAGTATTTGTGTGTGGCTGTGTGTGCGTGGAGAATCGGACCCAGAGAGCTACAAGCCCCGATATGGTGCTGTTGTTCTGCGGTCGCTGGTCAGTTCATCACACAAAGAGCAGTGTTGAGAACTCCAGCACTGCGATAGAGTGATAGAGACATCACAAAGACTACATTTTACTCCCTCTTTCCTCTTGGAGTTCAGGGGCTGCCCTCATCGAGGCCCGCCCACCACACATACACGCACACACACACACACACACACACACACACACACACACACACACACACACACACACACAGACATACACTGCAACATATCTCTATCTCACACTTCACTCGGTCATACCAAATGATTCAATACATTTTAGATCGATAACAGAGGAGGAGGAAAGGAGGATATGTGAGATCGACCCAACAAGGACAAACGAACAGCGTGATGCTGAGTCTTTCACGCTAAAATAAATGAATGGCGCTTTATAGTGAAGTTAGGTCTCTATTTAAAATGTTTGCTCAAACAAGGGGCTATGAGAATCTAAGCGTGTAGAACAATAAGAGTAGAAAATAATGTTAGGTCAATAGTCAAGATGAATTTTGAGACTTTCCTCCCTCGATTGGTCAATTTGCGCTTGCAAACTTTGATACTACATAAAAGCCACATGAACTCCTGTATACAAGTTATGAAACAGAAAACTGTGTGTAAACAACTTTAAACGCTCAAAGTTCCCACATGGTTTGTGCCACTGAGGTTGAAAGGACGAACTTTCACAGATGAGTCTGATCTGAACCAAGGTAAGTGCACATTTAAGATGATATGCTGCTTCAATGCAGCACTTTCAGGCTCAAACTGTGATTTTCAGTGTCATCCAGACCCGAAACACCAGGTAACAGGTACTGGAGGGTGCAGTTCAGACAAAACTTTTAAACCTGATGTTTAGGATCAACCAGCAGCTAAGGTCCGTGACCTGGTGTTATGTCCCTACAATGCTGAAGGGAAGTGCACAACCAAATGCACACACACCAGGATATAGCTCCATGTGATCTGTGTTTCACTATGGAATAACCAGAAAAAAGGAAAATGATTAAGAAACTGGGAACAAACGTGGTTAAAAGACCACCACGTTTAACTCAACAGTAACTTTAAATTATGTAAAAAAAAAAAACAGGTTATAAATGCTCTATAGCGCTAAAAGTGGTTTAAAAAGTCCACTACTGTATTACGTTCTATTTTGTGCTTCAGCTCCAAAAACGGATGTCCACTTCATTTTTACAGCTGTTATTTAGCAAATCAAGACTTTTCATCCAAAACCCAAAATCATCCTGTAAAATATAATTTGCTGCTGTGGATGAAACGACTCAAGTGTATTCAGATTAAAAATACTTACATTGTTAGCACAGTAGTCATAATGTTTTCCTTATGTGCATTTTACATTTGAGACTGATTCAGTCAACCTCCAATACTAGACTTACACATATAGATTACTTTATAGAATGGTATTTCTATATTTATGGTATATATCTAAATACTACTGTACTAATGTCCCACAAAAAAAATCTATATTAATGACATAAAGCCAAATAAGTCACTGATAATTTAGCGATCAGTTTATAGAGTCATGGGACTTACTGGCTTATGAGTGTTAACATTGGTTAAAACTACATGTTAAACAATCATAACATGTCCATAAAGTGTCTGGTAGGTTTCCATCCTGCTGCATCTCTCTCCTCCTCTCTCTCTCTCTCTAAATAAGATGTATAAATAGGCCAATGACACAACTGTGCCCTTCACAAAGACACTGACGAGAGAGAAAAGAGCTGAGAACAAGACTCTGGCTTTAGTCACGGCCCCTTTATTCTTCTGCTTTTCAGACGCACAGGTTAAAAAGCAGCCATTTTTTCCTTTTCATGCCTCTCTCCCTCTCATCCCTCTCTCTCGTGCCCCCCACCCCCACCCCACCCCTTCGGGTTCTCTGAAACAGGTCGTCTATTGTGGCGGCTAGCGAAAGGCTACTGTGGCATTTATCAGAGCGCAGGAGGAGGAGAGGGAGGATGGGGGAGAGAAGACAAAACGCACTCCCAATAAAGCAATAGAACAAGAGAAAGGGAAGAAAGGATGTGTATGAAGGCCACTTTTTTTTTTCTTCCTCTTCCTTCACAAAGCCCCCCCCCCACCCCCTGCTCCTTCAGGCTGGCGCGGACAAAGGAGGCCCGACTCTCACAATGTGCTCTCTCCTTTAGCCCGGCACACTTTATATCCTCACTCCATTCACCGCTGCTTCTTAAAAGCACCCACGTGTGCACAATGTGTGTGCGTGCATGTGTGTGTTTTTATGGAGTTTGTGATGGAGGTGGTGGGGGTCTCTGTTTGCTGAGGGTCTTATAGACCAAAGGGCCTGGGCTCTGAGGTGTTTCTATGGAAACGCCTTTGAGCAGTAAGAAACACAACAGGTGATTCTGCTGAGGGCCTGTTCGACTCCGCATTGAGAAGCTGCAGGAGGTCTCCGCTCTCTGTGTTTGTGTGTGTGTGTGTGTGTGTGTGTGTGTGTGTGTGTGTGTGTGTGTGTGTGTGTGTGTGTGTGTGTGTGTATAAGTGTGTTTCACAAGTATAGCCGCTTATGCTACAAACAACTTAGTACCATAGGTCTTAACCAGCTCCAATAAGCTAAGGATCATGTTTGAAGTTGCTGGCCGGCCGCCGTAATGACACGCTGCCTGGCTCCAAACACAGGCCTTGACCACACAACTGTCTACACAGCTGATACATCCACAGAGCATCTGGAAATAGGAAACACACAGGAGGAACACTGGTGGGAGGATACAAAATGAATTAAGCTATGCTCCATTAACCCTTATGTTAAGAGAAATCCATTTAAACAGATATGTCAAGTTACGAGGCAGAGAGGATGTCGAAGACAGGAGCATGGACAGCAAGGAGGAAATGTCAGCAGGCACCAGGAGTTTGTTTACTGTACAAGTGACACTGTTATAATGAGTGTTTCTGTAATATCAGTTTACTGTAATGTGTAAGAATGTACAGAGAATTATCACCTGAAACTGCAGCTCCCCCCCGGCTTCACAGAGCTTTACAGTGACTTTCCTCTTATTTAGCTGTCCAGCCCACAACTCGAATGCTTTGGTTTCCTCTCCCAGCCTATTGAATGTGGCTTTCAGCCGCAGCCAGCAGCTGTTTTCAACAAATAAGCTCTAAAAAGGCCAAAACACCCTACCTGCTCAGCAACAAGCAGCAGGCAGACAGAGTAACTACACCAGAGTGCAGCTCAGGCCGCGTACATGTTCGAACCCGACCGGAGTCAGACAGCCGAGTAACCGACCTGAACAGGCCAATGTGAGATGCCGTACTGGGTTTGTGGAAAACTGTCACGCATTTTTTTATTGTTTCCGATCTAATCGAATCAAAGCACTATACACAGAGTTACACAGTTTCAATGAATTCAATCTATGGCAGTCTCTGTCAACAGATACCGAGCGACAGGAAGAGTGAAGAGAGAAAGATACGTTCTTGCATGAGCGAGAATAATGAATTGTCTTCCACAGATGAAACTATAAGGTCTCACTGTCTGCGTGGATGGTAAAACAGATGTATGAACCATAGCACGAGCATGTGGTAAAGTGACAGTGAGCACCATTCACTGTCAGCCCAGCAGTCATGGGGAAACTGGGGTTCAGTGTTTTGCTCAGTGTTCAAGTTACTGCATGTACAGTTAAATGTGCCGACGTTACCAACTGTGATAAAAACCAAACATAATTATTTTTCAGAACCAGTAAGCCTCAGGTCACGTAACAAGGCTCTATCACAAACTGTTCAACATGGTGGAGCATGAATTAAACAAAATTAAGACATTTTAAATGGATTCATTAAAATACATCCACGCCCTCTATAATAACGCATATAGGCGTTTTCTGAACCGACACACCAACCTGCTGGATGGTTTGTTTGCACGTTCCAAAACTGTTACAAATTATTGTTGGAGGGGGGAACGTTTTATGAAGCTGTGGTTGAGGTTTATTTAGGTTTATAAACACAAATTACCTGGTTAGATCAAGTTTCAGTTAAAGGTTCAGTGTGTAGAATTTAGTGACAACTGGTGGTGATGTTTCATGTTGCAGCTGAATACCCCTCACCTGACCCTACTCTTCCAAACATGGAAGAGAACCTGAGGCAGCCTTCAGTCGTCATAAAGACTCAAAAGGTGTTTAGTTTGTCCAGTTTGGGCTACTGTAAAAAATATGGCAGCCTCCGTAAAGATGACCCTCTCCTGAAGTAAACATAAAGTATTTAAATATAAAGGGCCCATTCAATTTGTAGAATTTAGATGAAACGCACTAGTGAAAACATCACAAAGATAACTGTAAATTCAATTTCCGCCAATAGATCCATTTCAACTAAATCTTACACAAAGGACATTTAAAAGTAAAATGTTTGGGTGATCCATCCATTGGTCTCCTCTCTACAAAGGGTTTGTGATTGTTGATCACCAGATCAATACCCGAGAACCTGAACTGAAACTCTCTCCTGCATGCAACGAAACAAATGAGTAGCAAAGGGGGAGAGGTCGAAATTTAAGCTGCAGGGGAAGATGACGGCTGATAAAACAAACAATATTGTGTAGAAGAACAACCCTAATGATTTCTCTTTATTTACTTTCTACTAATTAAAATCCATTAAAGGACCAAAACCAAAAATGATGTGATCCAGCTAACAAGCAGTGACATACTGTATCATCCTCATCCCCCTGCTGTTTGCCCATAAACTATTTAAACACATCAGTTTACCACATTTTTGCTCCGGGCCGAGTCTTTATCACCATGAGCATCCAAACACACACAGTGTAGTTCACTGTGACTCAGTCCCACACACACAACGTCCTGCTGCTGCACCAAATATGGTTTCACCCAATGCTGAAGTTAGGCCACAACAAACCTCAATTTCACAAATTATGAAATAAAAAATATAACAACTCCAAACGCCACAATACATCTGTTTTATTAAATGACTCTTCCTCCTTTTCTTCCCTCTTCTAAATGGTACTGACGTCTTCACAGTCTGCAGGAGTCTTTGTTTGTGGAGGTGACAGGCTGATAAATTAGTCAAATGCCACATGCTCAAATTTATCAGGGTGGTTTCTCCCTCAATTGTGTTACACTTCAACTAATGATGAAAACCAAGACACATGAAAAAGAATTAAAACACGGAAAGAAATCCTTATCTGCCTGCAGGGGAACAGCGAGCGGCCTGGGAACAGCCAGCAGAGGAAGTATAGGAACAAAAGTTTAGGGTCTGTCACTGACGGCGTGTGGCGAGACGGTTTGTGCTCATACAACCTTTTTGATTTATATCATACATGATCCGTTTTCTTTTCACTGATCACTTACATCTGAGTGTTGAGTATGGCGAGTGATACATGACAGAGACAGAGAATACTTATCTATCTGTGCAGGATGTGAGAGTGAGCTGGAGATTTTCACGACGTTATCGTGCTCGGATAAAGATAAAATGCTAAAAAGCTGCCAACCTCGGAAATAAGTTTAACTTTACTGATAAAATAACACAGACATTGCCGCAGGAGGTGAAATTAGATGCCTGTTGATTGTTGCTCAAAAAGTAAGAAAAGTGTCAAACAGAACGTAGTCATAGACATTTTGTGGCATAAAGAAGTTTCTCACAGGCCATAAATGTTCCATTCAAACAAGAAACCATCCTATACAAAGCAGGCACATAATGGTCGACTGTCCCTTCAGATTTCACAGATTTTTTAAAGGAAATGCAAAACCTGCCATCGGTCTGAGGTGTCACAAACAAACGGTCTATGGTCATTTGCAAATTATCACACACAGACGCATCTGCATTATATTTTATAGAGAAATAAATCAACAGATGACAACAGACAACAGACAACAGAGGGACACTGTTTAGCCCAAGATGGAAAAGTCATGTAAATGAACCAGGAAACTGGCATGTTTATATTTGTGCACGCCAAGCTCCTCTATCAATAGAGCGTTTGTGAATTCTCCCGATTGGCGCAGAAATAAACAAATGAGTTGGAAAGAGGATGGAAATGCACCTTTATCCACAGTCTTTGCGAATGAGAAAGAAAATCTGTCGGATAACGCTGAAGAAGATGTAAAAGGAGCGGAGACGTATAAAGGTTTAAAGCCTCTCTATCTTTGTGAAACTGTAAATTATTAAACTTACAATCCTAATTATTTGGTCTTAATAACCTCTTAATTACATCTAACACAATCCTTTTTTTAAGCTTTAAATGTATTACGGTCATAGCAACTCTAAATTATCTATGCAACTTCTGACATTATTATTCTTTTCCCTCTGTAAATGAAGAGGCAGCTTTTACAGCATTTTATTGCGGCACATAAAGCATGTAAACGTGCGTAGTCCTGTCCCGTGCGCCAGACAATACGGGGCTGTTGTGTGTCCAGTGTTACGGGAACAGCCAGACAAAAGAAACCTGCAGTTACGGCCCTTTCCCAAGAGCAGAACCTGAAACACGCCACATACTTCCCAACAAAAGCTTCCCTCTTGTCTCTGTATTTAATGTAACACACCTTGGTCCTGTAGGAGCTTGCATTGTGACGTTTGCGTGCTGAAGGAACACTGACAACCGTGCACACGTTCGACACGGGCGTGCACACACGTAGGGAAAGTTCCGAAAATTCATGTGCGTGTGTGCATATTTTTTTCTAAGGATTAAAGAGTGTTCAAAAGTGGCATGGGAAATGCAAGGCAGCGTTCAAAGATGCTTCCGTTCTTTCTTTGCCAAAACTGATTTACAGCAGTTGATAAAGAGACCAGCCACAGCTGAACGCACAGGCTTCAGTCCTGCATTATTAACACGTTATTATGAGCTTATGACAAGCTGCACGGATCACTGAGCACACATTCAAGGCACAGCTGGCATACCATGTATGTGCAGGACAGAGCAAGATCTCCCACTTACTCAGAAAAACCTTTATAGGAAGAGAAACCTGAGCGTGTGGAGTGTGATCCTCGTCACTGCTGCTTTCAGACACACAAGTGTCAGAAGAATCTGCCACAGAAACAAACGCATTAAAAGCCAACTAGGCACTTAAGCCTGCGAGCCAAAAACATGTCACTCATCTTGTTGAGGGTTTATAAATAAGAAGAGGGTTGCTGCATGTGAAGCAGGAACTCTTACCTTGAATGTGTGTAGATGCTCACAGTGGTTTTGTGAGTGTTTGTGTGGGCTGTTGTCTCTGAGAGTAGCTCATCAGTAGTGTAAGACTTGCACTTGTATCACCCGCCCAGGTCGAACCACTGTGTGTCCCTATATGTGTGTATGTGTGTGGCTTTGTGTGTATGTGTGTGTGTGTTTGCATACAAGTCTGAGTTTTCTGATCTCCACAAGGCAACAGGTGGAGAATGTCTTTAAAAAGAAAATCCTGTGAGGAAAGAGGAGAGATGTGAAGATGTAAGCAGAACCGGAAAGAATTGCTCCACCTTTGTGCTTAGAACTCCAGCAGCTTCTCCTGACACATTTAACATCTCCACTTATAATTACAGCTCTTCCTCAGGCCGTTTGCCTCCCAGATAAAACGATGTGAAGAAGTGAAGGTGAGATGGGGATTGACACTTAAACAATGACCAAGATGATCTTCACACCTCAACCACATTTTAAAGTACATTAAACTCCAGTTTCTCAGCACTCAACACAGAATGTTTATGTCTTTGAGATACTAAAGTACAGAATCTCTGACAACTAGGTGTTCTCGGCTCATAACGGCTCATCATGAGGGCAACAGCCTCTTCCATAATGCAGAAGTAGAAACGGTGAGCAATACAATCTGTGTAGATGGAAATATAGTGAAGAATTAACCCGGACAAAACTTTTATCAACTTTTTAAGGCACAGACAACAAGAGAGACACGTTATCCACATATGAGAACTGGAGAAGAAACATGGATCCAAAGAGAACAAACCCACATCAACTTAAGTCCCATCAGCTCAACAGCATCATCCCAAAGCACAAAAACCTATCGTACAAGGCAAAGAAAAGCAGAATTTCAAAAGCTGGAGCCAGACAGGTTTTTACATCTTTGCTCGCAAAACGATGAAGGTGAACTGACACAAAAATTAAGTTTTTTATCATTTACTTTTCAGCAAATTGTCTTGAGACAATTTCCATCTATTTTCTGTAAGAGAACAATCACAAGTAATAAAATAAAGCGTAAAAAGTCAAATTCGCATCACTTGTATTGAAGTTTAAAACATGTTGCATCAATATATAAAACTCCATTCATCTTATTTTCTGTATTATATCTATTGTGTGGCTATATTCCTGAACTAATGTCTTAGCCAGGTCTCGCTTTAAAGATATTATTCTGAATGAGACTTTGTATTTGGTTAAATGAAGGAGAATGACAAATAATTACAATGTGTTTCAATTTATCCTAGAAAAAAAAAATTGTTACAAATAATTGTGAATTGTTATTATTTAACAATCTCTTACTTTTACAACTGACAGGAGAAAATTAAACTGTCAATTAATGAATCAGTTCTAAAACTCTAAAAGCTCCAAATGCCCAAACTCTTATGTAAAATAAATATTTCAATAATGTAGTCTCTATTCTCACAACATGCTGCCGTTAATAAATCATGGTTCTGAATTACTGCTCGGCCTGAAGTCAGAGCAATGATGTGTAAATGAAACTGTCGACTGTCAGCGTGTTTGTCAGTCGGGCGACCGTCTGAGTGTTTCCACGTTCACAGCTCTGGTGATTTCTTCCAAAGGACACAATGCGGCGAGAAGGTTTTATTTAAAGAGATCACAAGGCCTCCCCGTACCCAGCATTGTGCCGTGTGATTGGCTTGGCCTCACACTGCGCTGAAGGAGAGACTGAGGAGCATGCACACACACATACACACACACACACATACACACACAGACACACAAATACACACACATATACATACAGACACACCATTATTCTCCATTGTAGTGTTTCTCTGTGGACTCCTGGTTCAATAGGATTCAGAGAACAATGTCCAGCGGATATAAGAGGTCAGTAGAAGAGATGGGGAAAAAACCTTTGTCTGCTCGGTTGCCCTTATGGAGACATTGGTTTGTCTCTCTGATATATTACCATTGCATACCAAATATCTGAAATTAACAATTGCCAATCTTAAATCAAAGAAAGAATGTCATATCCCAACAGTTACTGCTGTTGTATAGGGTATTTACAGAGAATAAAAACAGGCAGAAATAGATAGATATAGATAATTTCTAACTACCAGTAAATGGCTTTGTATTTATATAGTGCTTTTCTAGTCTTGATGACCACTCAAAGCGCTTTACAGTACAGTTTTACATTCACCCATTCACGCACACATTCATTCATACAGTGCATCTATTCGCAGCACTTAGTTATTCTATGGGGGGTTCAGCATCTTGCCCAAAGACACTTCGGCATGCAGATGGGTCAGACTGGAGATCAAACTGCCGACCTTCAGGTTGGAGGACGACCACTCTACCCCTCAGCCACAGCCGCCCAGTGTGGTTTATAAAAAGGGCACGAGTAAGGAAATGGGTTAAAATATTTTTTTTTATGTGCAGCGAGTGCCGACGAGGGTGAACAGTAAATGTGGTTGTCTATCAAAGATCGGCAGGTATTTTATTTCAGGTTAATTGGTTGTTTAACACTTTAACTGGAATGTAAAAAGGTATAACAATATGGCACAAGCTCAGGCCAATATTAATGTTCATTTAAATACTGTTGATGTGTTCTGAAAAACAGTTATAACTGACACCTGCCAGCCAATCATAGAATATCTACTGCGGAGAATGATGCACTCAACCCGACCGACTGAAAGAGAGAGTACAGAGCCAGCCCCCGGGTCACCTTTCCTCCATGAACCCATTCACCTGGAAACACAAAGCTGCACATGAGGAGAGGAGGAGGGGCAGAGGTGAAAGGTGAAATGCCAAACCCCTCCTTGAGATTGTGCTCCTTAGGTGTGTGTGTGTGTGTGTGTGTGCATGTGTGTGTGGGTTTGCTTGCGTGTTGGCGTGTATGTATGCGTGTGTTTGTGTGTTCACCACTAGAGATATAGAGATGCAGCATGACAGTCCCTCTCACAAGCTGAAAGAAAGAAAGAAAGAAAGAAAGAAAGACAAAAAGAAGGAAAGAAAGAAAAAAAGAAAGAAAGAAAGAAAGAAAAAGGAGTGGTGGCAGCAGTAGGGGGTGTGAAGATGGGAGCGAAGAGCGGATGAGGAAAGAAAGGAGACTGACGGAAAGAAAGGTCAGGGACTCCCCACTGACGGACAGCTTTGTATTCAGCCATCCACTGTAAAGACAAGCACACAAACACACACACACACATACACACACACACACACACACACACAAATCTACAACTTCACTGCTCAGTGCGACCCCCGCCGTGGCAGAATGCCCACAAGCTTTCGAACACTTTCCACTCTGCGCTGAGGCTGAGACGTCCCCTCTGAACTGGTCCCAGACCTGCTGTCTGTCTGTCCGCTAGCAGATGTCACACTGACGGGGGTCCTCAGGCGTTTCACATCGACTCTGCCTCACTGTTGATCCACATTTAACACACACGCACGCAGAGAAAGACACTTACTCCTGCCCTTTCCCTGGCTAAGGACCCCTGAATGCTCTTAAAGGACCTTCTGGCTGGGACCATTGACCACACTGACAGACAATTTTCCCATGATTCATGATAACCGCCACATGACAAGATGTTATTTTAGTATTTCCTTGATGTTATTTTATAAAAACAGGACCACTTAAGGACAACTTCACATCATTGGGAAACTGTTAACGCCTGTACCTATTCTGGGGGAACCTGCTGATAGCCGCCCATTTGCACCTGCCAACAGTTCTGATATCATCATCACCACCTCCATCCTCCTCTCCGTCATCACCATCATCATCATCCCCACAATCCCCAATGAGCTGCCTTCCACGCAGAGCAGCAGCAGCAGCAGCAGCAGAGTCTGGCACATTGAGAAAACAGAAAATAAAGATGTGACAGGAAGGACTGAAAGAGATGGAGCTTCTGCTGCTGCCGGTGGAAGTGGAGGTGGAGGTGGGGAGAAGTTGAGTCAGGTCACAGTCAAATTGTGTTTGGATGCAGGGAAGCAAATAGATTAAGATAGGAATTCTGAAACAACTCCCTATGGGCTGATATAGTTTGATCGCAACCTCGCAGCTCCACTCATGACAGTCAGGAGAGTTTGGGAAGTTTTCAAAGCAAACGGTGCACGACGCGGAGAGTTTCTGCTGAGACTCTCCAAGCCAACGGGATTTGTATTAGACAGAGGATATTAACGCATGAAGTGCATTTGAAGACACTGACATGTGAACAACTACTCACCAGTCCTCGTGCGCCCTGGTCTGTCCACGGGTTTAAAAAATAAAATAAAACGTTCTCCTCTTTCTCTCCGCACTTTAACTGCTTCACCGCATGCAAAGCGCGGTGGTTTGGGACAGAGGCTGCTCCGTGCGCGGCTCCCGGTCCTTCAGAGTGGAGCCAGCCGGCTGCTAGTCGTGGATCCCTTTTCCTCTCTTCTCTTTTTTCGGGTAGGAGTAGCGGGAGACTAGGAGAGAGAGTGTGTGAGCGAGAGAGAGACTGAGGGAGGCGGAATGCTGCTGCGCCGTGCGTAAACGTTTTGGAGATGGCGGAGCGGACCTGTGCTCTCAACTCCTCACTCCCGGTGACTTTCTGTCTGCGGGTTTCCTACTGTCACAGTCGATGTGCAGATCCCTGCCGCTCACCTCCCACTTAAAGGGAGAGGGACTGATTTCCAGGTGCAGGACAGAGAGAGAGAGAGAGAGAGGGAGAGGGGGAGAGGGGGAGAGAGAGAATAACAAAAACAAAAGGAAGAGTGAAGCAGACGAGAGAGATTCGATTTTCTGTTTCTTGCCCCCTCGTCATATTTACACACTAATTGATCAGTCTATTGATGGCTATGATGGGTTATAGTTCCCTTCAGCACTGACAGACGTCTCTCTTCCAATACATCAATATCTAATCCAGAGACAGACTCAAGGGGAGGTTTTGGTGTAATGTGTTTTAATTATTGTTATGTTTCAACTTTCATGTTATCTTTAAAGGACAGTTACATCATGCAGATAACTTTCACATGTGTCATAAAAGGTGTGTCATACACAGACAACAATCATGTCGTTGTACCACGGCTTTGTATGTACACCTAGAAAAGTCAAATAAAGGAAACACATTTCTTTTAGAGTTTCTAAGGCAGTCGACAAGTGTGTCTTTGTTCTACATCTCAACAAAATGAATTGTGTGTACTGACATATATATACATCCAACTGCAGGTTTAGTGTTGTGCACCACAAGTTCTGCTAACTGGTGTAATTAGATTAAACATCATAGCCCCTCTTTTTCCCTAGTTTCTGTGTTTCATTCGCAGGGACAAGGGTCTAACTTAAGTTTTTACCCCACAAAAAGTCCCTGCTGGAGAGAGGGAGTACTCTCTGTAAGTGCAGGAGCCTTCAGGGTGGGGTTTGCAGTCAGAAACATACCTTATTCGTTGCGTACTCCAGCATTTAATTTCAACCGGTCAATCTCAGCAATAGCATATCAAATCTGTTTCCTTACTCTACCTGTAAATTCTAGAGGTGTGTTCATCACTCTTTACCCATCAGCGACCCATCAAAACATCCATGACGTTTTTACCATCCTCTGCAGGCAGATTCAGCATGGCATCAGGAGATACTCTCGCTGTGCACTTTGTCAAATCTACACACCTGCCCCAGACAGCTACTGCCATAAACACTGATATAGCATCAACGCTATTGTATAGTCTTCTGAATTACAGGCGTCAGGTGGACTCGAGTTCAACAGCTTTGTTTAACGTTAGCAAGCTAAGTTGCTTACCTCCCTTGGGCTTCATCTTCAATATTTCTTGCCTTCATTTCGCTACTGAACGAAACAAGGGTGACATATTACTGCCCCCTTGTGTGTGATTGTAGATGGCATGATATGTGCTGTTTGTCTCATCACAGGTTCTCCCTTTTACACAGACATTGATTGAGCTCTGTGAATCAACTGCCGGCATGAAGGTGGAAACCCTGTAACCCCCTATTCCGGGTTCATAACATTTATACAGAATGATGAGGTGGAATAAAGGTGCAACATTCCCACCTTGAAGAGGCTCGGAAAAGGCTGATGCCTGAAAGTGGAACGTTACCTGCTTAACATGTTCACCTGCACATGTGCTTTAAGGGTGAATTAAACTCACACACTTATTGTACGTCATTGTTAACTGAACTGTGACCAAATCACTTGAAGCTCTTCACACATTAGATGACCTAAACAAATCTTAGAGAGTGACTGAAATATCTGGTAAATGACTTGCATCATTTATTATTATCATCTTTAAAGAGCATTTCCCTCTTTAGTTAGATGACTTATCATCTTAATACGTAAATTTTTGGGGGGGGATGCAGTTTTTCAGTTTTAGATAAAGGTTCAAAAAGGTCCAATTAAGGTTGGGAAAGGGCTTCTTTGATTTAACAAGTGAAACAGAATGCTCACACCAAATTATCTGCCACCACTCCTATGGTACAGAGGGAAACAAAATACGTCATTTGTGCTTGTGAAAGAAAAAGGTAATAATTTGACAAACTCAACAGCAGTGAGAGTTTTCAGAAAAAATGTTAAACGAACATTAAAATTGACATTGTTTGGTGAACTTGTGGATGAAAAACAACTAATCATCTGTTCTTGAAACCATTTGTTATAAAAGGTTTATTAAAAAGGGTTCTCAAACCCATCCAATTTAGTCAAAGACTTTCACACACTTTATGACAACATTGTTTAAAATATTGAGTGTCTTTTTTTGGTACAAATATTCCATCCACAAGCATGTTTATTTGTATTATTGCTGCACTATTAAATCAATTTAAACAATACCCTTACTTTTATATTTATTTTTCATATCAGAAACATATTTTAAAATAAAAGTCTTTAGGTTCATATTGCTATTTTAAAACCTCAGGCATTTTAACACCAGTGTGAATAAATTTGAAAATGTGGGTTGAGCTGCTTGTCTGTCCCAGCTGGTGTCTCAAAGCTATTTAGTAAGTTTTCCACAGTAAAAGTTTTCTTTAATGGGACAAGCAGACAGTTGTGATTGTTGAAAACTGTGCAGAAGCAGTTAGCACCATGCTACTATCATCAATATGCTAACATTCTCATAATATGTAAAATGCTCTCACTCACTCATCGTCATCCGCTTATCCGGGGTCGGGTCGCGGGGGGAGCAGCTCAAGCAGGGGGCCCCAGACTTCCCTTTCCCGGGCCACATTGACCAGCTCTGACGGGGGGATCCCGAGGCGTTCCCAGGCCAGTGTTGAGATATAATCTCTCCACCTAGTCCTGGGTCTTCCCCGAGGTCTCCTCCCCACTGGACGTGCCTGAAAAACCTCCCAAGGGAGGCGCCCAGTGGGCATCCTTACCAGATGCCCGAACCACCTCAGCTGACTCCTTTCTAAGTAAAGGAGCAGCCGCTCTAATCCGAGTTCCTCACGGATGACTGAGCTTCTCACCCTATCCCTAAGGGAGACGCCAGCCACCCTTCTGAGAAAACTCATCTCGGCCGCTTGTACCCGCGATCTCATCCTTTCGGTCATCACCCAGCCCTCATGACCATAGGTGAGGATAGGAACGAAGATCGACCGGTAGATCGAGATCTTTGCCTTGCGGCTCAGCTCTCTTTTCGTTACAACGGTGCGGTAAAGCGAACGCAATACCGCCCCCGCTGCTCCGATTCTACGGCCAATCTCACGCTCCACAGTACCCTCACTCGAGAACAAGACCCCGAGGCACTTGAACTCCTTCACTTGGGCTAAGGACTCATTTCCTACCCGGAGTAAGCAATCCATCGGTTTCCTGCTAAGAGTCATGGCCTCAGATTTAGCGGTGCTGATCCTCATCCCAGCCGCTTCACACTCGGCCGCCAGCCGATCCAGTGAGTGCTGAAGGTCACAAGCCGATGATCCAATGAGGACCACATCATCCGCAAAAAGCAGTGACGAGATCCTCAGACCACCGAACTGCAACCCCTCCCCACCACGACTACGCCTCGATATCCTGTCCATGTATATCACAAACAGGATTGGTGACAACGCGCAGCCCTGGCGGAGACCAGCACCCAATGAGAACGAAACTGACTGGCTACCGAGGACCCGAACACAGCTCTCGCTTTGGGAGTACAGAGATTGGATGGCCCTGAGGAGAGACCCCCTTACCCCATACTCCCGCAGCACCTCCCACAGTTTCTCCCGGGGGACCCGGTCATACGCCTTCTCCAGATCCACAAAACACAAGTGGACCGGATGGGCATACTCCCAGGCCCCCTCCAGGATCCTTGCGAGAGTGAAGAGCTGGTCCGTAGTTCCACGTCCGGGGCGAAAACCGCATTGTTCCTCTTCAATCTGAGGTTCGACGATCGGCCGAACCCTCCTTTCCAGCACCTTGGAGTAGACTTTACCAGGGAGGCTGAGGAGTGTGATACCCCGATAATTGGTACACACTCTCTGGTCCCCCTTTTTGAACAGGGGAACCACCACCCCGGTTTGCCACTCCTTTGGCACTGTACCCGACTCCCACGCGATGTTGAATAGGCGTGTCAACCATGACAGCCCCTCAACACCCAGAGCCTTTAGCATTTCTGGCTGGATCTCATCAATCCCTGGGGCTTTGCCACTGCGGAGATGTTTGACTACCTCAGTGACCTCCACTAGGGAAATTGACGACGAAACACCACCAGACTCTCTGTATTGGTATTGGCTGCTCTTATCTATATGTGTGAATAACACTTCAAACCAACCTTCCATCCAACCATCCAACCAACCCCCCATCCATTCATTCATCCATCCATCCATCCATCCATCATCCATCCAACCATCAATCATCCATCCATCCATCAATCCATCCATCCATCCACCCACAATCAATCAATTCATCCAACCATCAACCCATCAATACATCTACCCAACCCAACTCTTCCATTCATCAACAATCAAACCATCAATCCATCAATTCATCCATCCATCAATCAATTAATCATATCATCCATCCATCCATCCATCCATAAAAGATCTGTTTTACTGTCTCTGTATTGGTATTGGCTTCTCTAATCTATATGTGTGAATAACACTTCCAAGGAAGACAACAGGCTGACAGGACATCATAAAAATGTGACTAAACAAGTGAAGACCTCATGTAAAGAAAGAAAGAAAGAAAGAAAGAAAGAAAGAAAGAAAGAAAGAAAGAAAGAAAGAAAGAAAGAAAGAAATTGGTGAGGTCATGGGAGTGCAGACGGTGTGAAGATAAAAGGAGGCGCGGCTCTATGGGGACAGGGAGTGATAGAGAAAGAAAGAGGGGGGAAAAAAGAGGAGGAGAGAGAATGAAAGAGAGCGAGAGAATGAGGTAGAGCGAGCTTGGCTGTGCATTGGGGGAGCTGATGTGCCATTTCTAATCCCTCCTGTTCGTGGCTTTGTGCCGTGGCCCAGCAGGAAGTGGGAGCTGGGCAGACAACAATTAACAAAAGAGCTGTGAAGAATACAATTAGCCATCAATGGCCAACCACGGGCCTTTGTGCCTGTCGCCATGGAGACGGCACAACACCACTATACCAAGATTACAAAACCCTTTTCTACACTTGTCCTTTTTTCCTCTCCATCTACCCTTTTCTCTCGTACCCTTTCACTTGTTCCCCCCACTTTTCTATTTTCTTTTGCTTTCAAACTAATGCCCCCTTTTTTCCTCTACTGTTCATCTTCTTAATCCCCCTCTCCCCGACACAGTGGACAGACTAATATGTGCTGCCTTACACATGACGTCTTGGTTCATACTTTCTGAGAAGCTACATGCAGTCTCTCTCTCTCTGTTGTGATGTTGTGGCGTCTTGGATTTCTCAGGATGACAGACAGTGTGGAGGTTCAAGCACTAAATGTACCTTATCCGCAATAAGAGAAACTGACACCCCAGTATATGAGCTCCGGCTAAATTTATTCAGAATATTCCAGACAGTGATGTTGTGTCCAGTTCTATGTGAAGAATGAAGCAGCTGCAGTTACACTCGCCGTATTAACGACAACATCTACCTTTCAGCTGCATTTTGAAAACACCTGTGGCTGTGAGAGGTCGCCCACTGAGAAAAGTTCATCAAGACTGTTGGATGTTTTCCAAGCTCATCCTGTCGTGTGGTGCACCCCCAGTGTCTCCACATCAAAAGAGCCAGAGTTTTTGCACTGAGCGTTCAGTAAACATGTCGTGCTGTATATGTATAAAGAGGTCAAATCTCCAACGACACTGCAGGATGTAGAACAACTTTATTGTTAGACCGATGTGTTTCAACTTGAGGACTTCATCAGGGTCATCTAATGTGGATCACAGCCACTGAAAAGAGACGCTCTTAAAGGGCAAGTCCACTTTTTTACATGACAATTTCTATTCATGGTTCTAGGAAGCAAACATTTACAAAGAGGCTGTGACGTGTTCAGAGAAGGAACTGGAAGCGAAATATCAGCATATGGACTAAAGTCTGTGTTGTCAAACAGCTATTTGCAAAAGCTATTGTAATTAAAACATTGTCCGCAGTGTTGAACTACAGTTTTGAGGCAGTTCACAACTTAGCAGTCTGTTGGCCTGCTGCATATGTCAAAAGAAGATGTCTTAAACGACATTAGCTGCGGTGACAGATGCTTACTAACACAACACTCTCCGACAAAACTTTTTTCGGCATTCGAGTTGCATTGTGCGTTATGTACATAGTTGGTTGATTATGATTATGAAAATGTTAAAGCAGTCCAATGCAAAAACGATGGATTCCAACCACTTTAGACCCCATGAGCTTCCAATTGGGGCTCCATATTGTTCATCCATATTGAGATAATTATTTTATCTGTACTGCATAATTATAGTGAATTCAGTTCAAGCCCCCTCCATCTTTTGTTGTTTGACTTTGAAAAAGTTAATCCTTCATAAATGTTCTCAGCAGCCCTCCAAAACCTTATAAAACATGGATGTTATATACGATATTAGTTCTGAAATAGGAATAAACTCGAATTTACGTAGCCCTCTCCTTGAGACACTTATCTTGAAGTGGATATTTATTTAGTTTTCACATAGTTTTCCTCTGCTCCCTCTTCAATTTTATTCCATTATAACTGGGTAATATTTCACAATTTGTAACCTTTGAAATCTTGTTTTTTAACATTAAGAAATGATCTTTGTAAACAAAAGAACTTAAGTGAATAAGATTTAAAAGTGAATGCCTTCTCTGGGTAGATGT
The DNA here is from genome assembly GCF_947347685.1 of Pleuronectes platessa. NCBI lineage: Eukaryota > Metazoa > Chordata > Actinopteri > Pleuronectiformes > Pleuronectidae > Pleuronectes > Pleuronectes platessa. The sequence goes on along the minus strand of NC_070627.1, from coordinate 25,966,820 downwards.
CCACAACCCCAGACATCCACGAGTCCCAAATTTGTTTGCCTACCATTATAAACTTGATTTGTTTCAAACTCACAACATTTGGCTGTTCAAAGGCCATAACTAGATTAGTGGCCTGGCCAGAAGAAATACTGATCATGACTTCGAGGTGGTATTTTTAACTAAATTGAATTGAACTGAACTGAACTGAACAAAATTTAATTGACTATCTTTTGGATCTTGGAAATAAGAACCTTGGAATGAGCTGTACAAATGCCTTCAAAAACGTTTTATTTCAGGCAGGGGCATTTTTGTCCAAATTTATTTGATTTCAATAATTGCAAGAAGCTATATTTGCCAGTGTTGCTCTGTTTTGGAACTTTCATTCCCTTCCTTATGCATACATGGAAAGCCTCTGGTAGGGAGAGCCCACTCTTCCATAAGCCTTCATGGAGACTGAGGCAGGGAGAGTAGCATCTAAATGTTCCTCGAACAGAGCAGAACAGCCTCAATGACATACATGATATTGATTAGGTCACATTCAGTATAAACAGGAGGAGCTGGGGTGGGAGCAGGAAAAGTAGGCAGGGTAAAGCAGCTTAGATACAGCAAAATATGAGCTTATCCAACTGATTATGTAGGAGGTGGTCAGTTGAGGGTTCAGAGAAGACGGTTTGTGGCTGGGCTTGACTTCACAACCTGCCTGAATTAACACTTTGCTCAGGGTGATGTAGTTGAAGTCCAGGAACTGAGTCCAGATTTTACCTGATGGTATGTAGTATCATGAAAAAGGAAGCAGAGAGAGAACAGAGCTGTGAGATTTCAGGATGCTACTAAAGTTTATTATCGTGAAAAAGTGAAGCTCCACTGGTCCACTTACCGACATTCTATTTATAATCACATCATGAGCCTCTATGAACTTGACATCACTGCAGTCATACCAAGGTTGGGTTTGTCAGAAAAATGCTTTGACATAAGTAGAAGCAACAAAGACTGCCTGAAGGATTGTAAAGTTATTTTCAGTTGTGGTTGATTGTTTGACGAGTTTTGAAACCTCAAAAGGTTTTCATTGTCTTGTTATCACCTCTCTTTAAACCTAAGCCTTTGGTCAACGCAACAATGCATCTGAACAATGCAAACTATTTGTAGTTGGCCTGTGCCAGAAACTGGTAGGAGCTGTGTGACGTGCAGCTCTGAGACAAAGGTTTGTACTGGAGGAGGCCCTAAAAAAAAAGTTGAAATGAAATCAGGGCAGTGGACACAAACCCGTCATGTAATCAAGCCACGGAACATTAGGACTCTTCACACTGTCATTCCAACTTCTTTTATAACCACTTCAGTTGTTCAAGGTGGAGCTGCTTCAAACCAATAGACCTTCAGGCCATGCTCCACCCACTGGTTGTGCTGCCTCTATTTTTTACATCTTATTTGATTGTTTTAGACACAGTGTGTTTTCTTAGATCAGTGGTTTGATTTTCATCTTTATCTGCAGACAAGATTTTTGTTGTTGTTGTATTTTCCTTTTGATTGAAATTTGTCTCTACTCTGAAGAGTGGTAGGACACAATAGCATCTCGAGAAAGCATTTACTCTTTTGAAAAGTGAAACATGGCTGTGGTGTTTGTGTAACCTATTCTGAAAAGCATACACTATTGTTTCTGACAAAGCATGTGAACAATAGGGGAGAGGCTGTATTTTGATGAACGACTCCAGCCAGCGTCAAAAGAATGTTTTGATTATTAACTTGACTTCCATATGCCATTTCTGTGGGATCAGACTGTTTCTTGAGTGTATGCATAGATACATGATAGTTATGTTTAATTCAGTCATAAAAGGAGGTATCAATAAAAGTTAGTTTTTAGTGAAAAGCAAACCTCCGTTTTTCTCTGGGACAGTTTTCATGCAGAGCAGCAGCGACGGTTATGTTATGCAAAGTGGATATTTCATACTAAAAAGAGCAACTTTGGAAAATGTAAAGCCTACAAAGACTGGACAAACCGTGCATACAGATCATTTCCACCAATTCGACACATCTCTTTCCATAGTTTATGGACAGTCAGGAAGCCGTACAGCTGAGTAAATACACCAGACGACACACGGCTCAGTAACCACTGGAGTTCTGGTGGCAGACGACCCTGTAAATCCTACAAGATCACCAACTGTCAAACATGGGCAGCTTTCACTGTTTATGTTTAGCAACATTTGTGCTAAAAGGATCAAAAACTAAGAGAGGATCAGAGTGTGGGTGAGATGTGTGTAGACCTCCGAAGGAATTTGAATTGAGGGTTTTGCCGTCTCACATTAATGAAAGCACACCTGTGTGTGTGAGTGTGTGTGTGTTTGCGTGCGCCTGTGTTTGTCTACGTGTGTGTGTGTTGGAGTAGTTGATGACCCCTCACATACCCCTTGCTGCTTGCTTTGTTTTACAGATAGAGGAGTTGGCTGGTAGGTGGAGCCTGAATGGTCATCTGCTCATACCTGTCCAAGTCGGCAGGTCTTCCCAAAGCATGACGGACCGCCCTGGTGGCATTGTCTCTCTCTTTCTGTCTTTTTCTCTCTCTTTCTGTCTTTTTCTCTCTCTCTCTTTCTCTCTCTCTCTCTCTCTCCCTTTCTCTCTTTGGTCTGCTGCACCCTCCTCAACATTCTTCCCTTGTTTGGTTTGCTGCACCGACTAACACACCTTACATTATGTTGTCACTCATTTGTACACGTGTAACATAAGTGATTGCTCACCTACTGACACACCTCATCATTCAGTTAGTGTGTTCAGAAATTCATTGTCTATTTTCAACCGGGGGGGAATAGTCACACTGCAGCTATTCAGCTATTTACACCCACATGGAACACCCAGAGGCTCCCTTAGACCATCATATTTTTCCCAGCCGTCAAAAGACATCAATATTCTACAAGATGTTTTTATTCGTTTTGCTTTTTTCAGTTTTGTGACCGTCACGTGTAAGAAACGTCATTAACACGCGCACTGCCCTGAATCTTGCGTAGGATCTCCTGCTGAGTTCTCACTAAAAGAAACTTTACTTTAAAAGAATTTAGAAGGAAAGATGAAAAAAGTAATGCTAGACAGACAAATGTGTGACGGCTCAGATTGTAGAGCAATGAGGATGGTCCAGACAAATAATAAACTAAAAAGGCAACTTGTATGGACTCAAGCGATAACACAACAGTAACACACTGAAAACTGAAAAATGCACACAGCAGCTATAGGAAGCACTGAGGTACAAGATTAGTCATTTTAAAAGTGCCATTCTGCTGTGTGCAACACATCTATCCATCATAATCTGAATGTAGCATTTACATTATTAACACTAGCAACATTAGTACTTACTCCAGTTTTTCACAATTGTTAACACACATTTTTCAAAACAATAACGGCTTTCTCAAAACTGCACACAGACAACTGAAAACCTCACACACAAAATGCTAAACCTCACACTCCCTTTGCAAGATGACTCTTTGCCATCAAATCTCTTACCTGTTCACAAAATGGAACTCATGTTTTCATTTGGTACAAACAGCCATATTTTCAAATGACACACACATACCATTCATTGAGTACACACAGCTAAGCATTTGCTTGCACACTACCAAGCATAAACAGCACACTGAAGTGCAAAATTGAAAACACAATCATCAAAATGGAACACACCATATGAATGACAATGACTCTGGAGAATGAGCAATTTCTCCTTTTGTAAAATGTCTTAGTGTAGGCCTACTTTTTTCATAGTCAAACATAAAGCAGCACACAAATATGCAGCATTAAAAGGTTTATTTCGGTACACACAGAGAACAGTCCAGTACTGCAAACTGGCCTGCTCACCCCCCCCCCGCCCCCCCCCCCCCTTCACAAAAATTACAGTTTTTCACAATTGTTATCACACGTTTCTCAAAACTGCACACAGAAAACTAAAAACCTCACACACAAAATGCTGAAAGGCCTCGACACTCACGTCGCCACAGGCCTCCTCCATGGCCTGGAGCAGTGGGACCCGGTCCTGTGGGTTCCGTTCATACACCTTCCACCTCCAAGCTGAAAATAATTCCTCAATCGGATTCATGAAAGGAGAATAAGGTGGAAGGTATAGAACGGAAAAATGTGGGTGGTCCTGGAACCACTCACGCATTTGAGCCACATGTGGAAGCTCACATCATCCCAGATGACAACGTGATCGATCAGCTGTTGGTCATCTGTCTGGTCAGGTGGTACCAGCAGGTCCTGCAGGCCATCCAGGAAGACGAGGAGACGGGCAGCGTTATAGGCCCCTAGGTGGGCATGACGGTGCAAGATCCCATGGTGATTCATTGCAGCACACATTGTTATGTTCCCACCATGCTGGCCAATGACGTTTCTGCCCCGTCACCTCCTCTTCACCAGGTTGAATCCCACCTCATCAATAAAGATGTACTGGTCAACACATGAGCTGTGTCATGCTCCTGGATCCGCTGACACAGACAGCATGAGAATGCAAGTTACAGTATGGACACAGAGAGGTCAACACAGTGGGCTACAGTGAGACACTGTAGAAAAGGAACAATATTGGATTACAGGTACAATACATGCATGTGTCAGTGCTGAATGTTGATACTTACAAGCACAAACTCTCGCCGTAACTCCTTGATGGCTGTGTTCCGTTCAAATAGGACCCTGAACACTTGTTTCATCCACATGGCATTCCTATGAAGAATATGGTCCAATGTAGAGAGGCTGACGGTCTGGACGTTTCTAAATGTAGCATGGTCAGCCAGGATCCTAGTTTTTATATGTCTGAGTGTGAGAGAGTTGTTCTCACGAACCATATCTACAATGTCAGTGTCCTGTTCGGCTGTGAAAATGCTGTGAAATTGCTCAACAGACCTGAATGTTTAGAGATTTGAGTATTTGTGTGTTGTAGGTTGATGGTTTGAGATTTTACTTGAGAATTGTGTGCAACAACTGAACATTGTGTTTTGACAACAAGGTGATGTGTAATTGACATCAGAGTGTAAAGAAGGAAAGTCAGAGTCTAATGCAGATAAGGGAGTGTGAAGTAGTGCCAAATTGGGTCGAGCGATTGGTACATGAAGTGAAGGTTGTGCAAATTGTGCCGAATTTTCGCTTTTTGTGTGTTAACAACTGAGAAAAACTGTAATATAAACAGTGCAAAGCAATTTTCTCTTCTTTCTGCTTCAACTCACTTCTCCCCCCCTCACACACACACACACACACACACACACACTCACACAGACAAACACTGAAATCTTTATGTTTGTACCTCACACACAGTTGAAATAGTTGATATAAGCATGCTCTCTCACTCTCCCCTCTCTCTCAGAGCCAGCATCCCTAGCACAGCTATGTGAATCCAGGTGTGGTGCCAGATGTTTGACCCTCCCCTTGGCACCTGGGCACAGTGTTGTGCAGAAATAAAAAGATGAAGATGAAGATTTAACTGACTGGAACTTGAACTTTGTGAAGTCAGCTTTGAAAACAATTACCCTCCTGCTCGAACATTCGTGGTCGTGCGTGGTTATTATTATTATCAGAAGACCCCACAGGAAAGACCCTGGTCAGGCTGCAGTCCAACATGAGTCTATATCTATTCAAAAACTGTTTCTCAGACCTGGAAATAACTCTCAGTATATTACATTTTAATCTGAATTCCCTTTTATTTGAATGACAATGCATCTTCTGTTTGTGTGCTAATATTAATGCCATGTTTGTTGGGTTCATATTCAAATTAAAATTAAATAAAACAGTGTAGCAGCTTTTATTAAAAAGGACCTTCAGAACAAACAAACAAAAAACAAAGGCAATAATAAAGTTCTACGCCCCACACAATAGAACATTAAAATTTGCAGAACAATCATTGTCTATAAAATAATGGCCATCAAACTAGTTTGCGCAGGCTGGTAGACGCGAGAACAGCATTTCAATTATCTTCATCTTTGTTTGTAATAATCAGAGTATGGCATTTGTCAAGGGTGAGTGCACTTATTTTAGAAATCATCTAAAATCCCGTAATACAAAACAAAAACATATATATATTTTTAAATCTGACGAAATGTAGAATGTGACAGTAAATAATTGGCTCTCTTTTTGTCATGGTGCATGGTGGGACTCTGGGACAGGAAGTGGTATTTATATAGGCAGGTTTATTATTCACACGCATCTGTGTGGTGAAGTTAACTGTGCCACTATGTGGGAACAAGTGCAGTTTTCATGTCAGTTATTACCAGGACTTATATTTGCTCCTACCACCACAGTATGGTTCTCAAGCTGCACTGCAGAGGAGAAGAAGGATCTGCAGCGAGTAGTGAGGACTGCCAAGTGGATAATCGGCTCCCCACAACCAAATCTGGGTGACATCCACTCTATCCGGCAGTCAACATCTGCAGGGACCCCTCATATCCTGAACGCTTGTTCCCCAGCCTCCCCTCAGGCAGGCTCAGTGTCACAGGTGCCACAACAAACTGGCTGAGGAACACTTTTTTACAAATGTTTTAACTGCTGCCATATTTTACTATTTTTAAAAGTTCTATTTATTAAATTATCTATTTAGGTTTTTTTATTCTTAAAGAGCCCACATTGTGTACAATACATTTTCTGGGCTTTTACTCATTGTAATTACTGGAAGGGGGTCAGTAGGGACCCTCAAAGTATGATAACAGTCACTCCTTGGACTTTTTCATTCTGTCCTTTCGGGGTCGTCTCTCAGCCCCACCCAGCCAGCACACTGACGTTACACCGCATACTGAAGCTCCGTTGTGAAACTCCATACTGTAACTCGGGATGTTCCTCCTACATTGGCCGACTGTCCTGCTAAAACTTGAATGAATATGAGATCGATGTAACTTACCGTTCAGAAACATCCTGTTTTAAACAACTGTAAATACGTGGCTGGTCTTCTACAGATGTATCCAAACTTACTAACGATCAGCTGTGTTTACCAGAGTGAATGTGCACAGTGAATGTGCCCAACAACATGTTTTTGTTGCATGTTTTTGTTGCACACAACTCCCTCTGGGGCCACAAAAAGGCTATGCAGCATATACAAGTATATGCACAAGAACCCCCAACAACTGTTAACATATTTTGATGAGTAAAATCAATGCAGTTCCCTGCTGAAAAACCTCCCCCTTTTTATTGTCTAGCAGATTTTCAAAACAAGAAGCATGGACAGCCTGACTCAAATTTATCAGATCTCTCTGCATCAGACTCACAGCATCTGTGAGTTGTGATTGGCAGAGGTCACATTGTAGCACTACATTCATCTTCACCATCAGCCATGGCTTCCAGTAATATTTTTGAATAAGATGCACTTAACTGGACTTGCTCAGTCTTCAGACAATGTTAATTCGAAGTGTCATTTCGTCACCACATACCATTCAGTGTTGTGTCTCACTGAAGGAATGCTGCCAAGCTAAACAACCCCTAAGCCTATTCTCTCTCCTACCTCTCAGGTCAAGCACCTTTGTCTTTGCTCTTGATGCTGGCCAAGACTCGCACTGTTTGTTCTGAGGAGGCTGAACCATGCTGCAGCACCTTCAGCCACATGTTTGTGGAAAATGTAGTTTCTAAAGTATATTCCTGTATTATAACAGGCTCTCTAATCTACAATCTCAACATATATTTGTACTCCTAGAGCCCCAGAGTTTCCAAAGTCGAGTGCCGGGTTGTTTAGAGGTTGAAACTTTCATGAGGATATTGAACCAGTGCACCAACATAATAATAGGATACAGCAGAGAAAAGGGGAAATAGGCAAAGAGTGAACATCGGTACAGCAATGAGTTTTAGAAGAAATATGTGAATGAAATGCACATTAACACTGGAGAGCCTTATTAAGGTGTAAAAATTTGAGTCACTCTTCTCCAGGCTTGATGTACTAGTCTCTCTATGACCATATTAAAAAGAGCATAATCAGTAAAACTGTGTCTATCAATATTTCTCTGTTAACAACATTTATTGATACGTATATTATTATAAACGTATTAGGGAGTTTTGTGTAATGGTACCTACTCATTCAGGATGGCCAACATTATATGAGGATGTATGGGGCTCAGGAGAAAGAGTGGAAGTGCAGCATATAGTGCTGTATGAATGTGTATGTGAATGTGACTTATACTGTGAAGGAAGTACTTAAAAAAAAGCTGTAATTGGTGGAAGACGCTATCCAACCATCCATCCAACCTTTATCTATAAGACTTATCCTCTTGAGGGTCACAGGGGGAGCTGGAGCCAATCCCTGCTGACAATGGGTGAGCGTTAGGGTACATCCTGGACCAGTAACCAGCATAAGACAGGGCCAACATACAGAGACATATTCACTCTCACATTCACAACTACAATCAATCTAGAGTCTCCATAACATAACCTAATCTGCATGTCTTTGTACTCTGGTAGGAAGCCGGAGTATCCAGACAGAAACCAGACAGACACGAGAGCATGCAAACTCCACATAGAACCTGGAAACTTCTTGAGGCAACAGGGCTAACCAACACTCCACCTTCAATAAGACTACAGTCCATTACCTTTCTATATTCTCAAAGGTGATGTATCACATATAAAAGGAGTGTCATATTAATGTGAATTAAGACGATATCCCCTATATCCTCGGTTCCCAAACTGGGGTACATGTACCCCAAGGGGTACGCGAAGTGGTTCAGGGGGTACGTGGGGAGAACATTTTATCTGTGTTTTCAAAGTGAAAAAGCCCATTACATTTTCAAACTGAGCTATAAATAATCGTGCAATATTAAATAGTCTGAATAGCCAACTTGCATTGCCAAAAATACCCATATTCAGCAAAATAATTACACTGCCAAAAAAAGTTACAGGTAGGTTAGTGACCGTTAGTCAAAACTAGGGATGAGCATAATTAATCGACAATCTATTAATTGATCCTTAAGAATTTCGTAGATGACAGAATTTCAAAGTTTCAAGTGTTATAGGCTGTATACGTGCGTCGGGGGTGGGGGGGGGGGGGGGTACGTAGCTGGAGATTGAATGTCTGAAGGGGTACAAGACTGTAAAAAGTTTGGGAACCACTGCCCTATATCACAGAAAGAACAGGTGAATTCACTGCATGCAAAACATAATTCAAAAGGGGGGAAATGTCAGAATCCAGAAATCTAATTTCAGGATGGGGGCTTGTGAAATACTTTTCCCATGCATCTGGAAACAGGCATTTTAATACGAAAATAATACAACTCAGTTACTATGGCCCTCAGATCTCAACCCTGTTAAACATCTGTGCAAGTCTTTGGACTGATAGCGTTGCACCTGACATTGTTGGAAAATCTGTCCTTAACCTGTATCTCAGTGTGTGGAATTTTATGTATGTATTTCAGTAAGATGAGGGAAATAAATATAATGGATTAATATTTATCGCAGGTTTTACCAAAAAAAAAAAAAGTAATGGTTACATGGTGAAAAAAGTGTATTAACACTTATTATAAACTCTTCGCAATGTGTGACTATTCATCAGAAATATTTCTGTGGTAAACAATAAATAACAGAAAATATGTTATTAGAGCAAATCTGTTTTCATGCACACCAAAACAAACCCCTCTTGCCACAGTGGCAGTTGCTGGAGGCTTGTGGAGGCTGAGCATGAGCCGCCCATCGTAACACACATGCAACATGTCATAACAGCACCGACCTCAACTGGAGTGAATTGCCCACACAGTCTTCCTGTGTCCCAGTTTGCCCTTCTTTTCTGGGGTTGCCAGACCTTGGTGGTAGAGCCTTGAATCAGGTCACTGGGCTGCTGTATCCCCACTGTGCTATTAGATAGATATCAGTTCTATCTGAGGGCAGCTGACCACACAGCATACCTGCTGCTTCACACACACACACACACACACACACACACACACACACACACACACACACACACACACACACACACACACACACACTCAGACACCCACACACACACACACACACACACACACACACACACACACACACACACACACACACACTACACAACCCGCCATGCCCAGGATGATTCTTTCAGAATTATTTTAGATATAGGCTGAGATGATGCACTGCACCAACAATAAAAACCATTGTGAACATGGATCAAAATTGAGGCCCATTAAGTCCCCAGTAGGTTCAGTTTTCTATGACTTCATGAAATAACGGATCACATAGTTCAAATAGTTTGTCAATATTGCATTATCTGAAAAAGCTTCCTTTTTGTGTGATGAGGAACTGTTCAACATCCTGCATGTATAGTTCTCTGTCCAGTCCATACAATGTGTCACCATGCATCAGCTCATTTGCTCACTGGTTAACACTGATTAAAGCAGATACAGGAGATAATCACTGAGCTGCTGTTGAGAAATGTTAGGGTCAGAAAACCTGAACACTGCCGATGGACCGTGATGACTGGAAAACCACAGAGAGAGACAGAATTGTCACCTCTCAAAAATGAAACTCACAGAACCACACTGACGTTTGTTGGGTCACAGAATTGGTTCAGAGCTCAGAAATAGACAGAAGAGAGAATTAGCCATATACAGCTACTTCAGGGGGGGACTGGGTCATTGTTTTCTAGCTGTGGTGGTCAGCAAGGAGTGATAATAAATGTCCTCAGATCAATATGTCAGCAATACTGTTAAATCTTTCAAATATTCATTGTTGTTTTGATGATATTCTTGTACTATTGTTATAGTTTATTGAGATCATTCTAGTTTTTTGGCAGTACTTAGCAATCATAATACAAGAGTTAAATAATTTAAATCAACCGTTTTTATGGATGCAATCTGTTCAGTTTTTATGGAGTAACAAAAAGAAGATATATATTTATTTTGTATTGAGATGTATTGTTGTTTGATATTTATGTTTAATTGATGAATAAAGACAAATACCATATCATTTAACTTTCTATATTTCTGTAGTATCAAATTAAAAGACAAAAAGACTTAAAAAAAAATACACTTTGGATGAATAATTAGCTTTATTATACACTACTATTTGGTCATTTTGTCGTACATTGTTTTCCTCATGATTTCACAATGTTTATTAGACATTATATCATTATATTTAAACCGAGTTTAAGGAATCTGAAGTAACGTTACTTGCTTTAATTATCTTAGACCACAGGAACTTCTCTTATATGGAGTCATTGTTATCTGGACATGTTGCCAAACAAGAATCGTTACTCTATTTCTATCTTATTTTACATCACTTATGAAGTATTCACAGGTATTCACAGGTCCACATCAAAAGGTTTGTGGTTAATTCTTAATTTTTTATTTAATTCAATTTAAGAAATAGTTCCATGTAGGTGTACTTGAAATGTGTAAATATGTAAACACCCTGCTCTTGATAATGAGATTTAACTCTTCACCTTCAAACTTAACAGTTTCATAGCAGCCTTACATATCAACCAAAGACATCCAGCTTCAATATTGAATGTACAATGCGCAGCAGAGGGAGGGAGGGGCCTGACTGACTGATACTGAGATAGACACCAACAGTGAAAAAACCTCAAACGATTATTCTGTTTAGTTGACACAATTTCTTAGCGATCACATATATCTGCTCATGTGTGCATTTACACCCAATGAGGTCTTACCAACATGCGAAAAGGGACAAACACAACCACAGACATTCACTTAGCGACATATATCGAACCACAGAGGGGCAGCTAAACAAGACTTGTTGAATCGACTCTTTTTTTAATAAATGTGTCAACGTTTTCCGGATGCCCCCTCCCTACACAAAGTTTGCATTATTTATCTGATGCCACAAGACAGTCTCTTTTCCGTTGACCTCATCCGGTGAATGCAGTAAAACATCGCGCCGGAAGCATGTGGAAGGCGAAAAGTGCTTTTTCACAAGCATACCCCTACAGAGATACGAAGACCACAGCGACCTGATTGACTAGATAATGATGTGCAAACAATTCTACAGAAAGTCTCCGGAGGACAGAGGATGCTCTGATCAGTGTCGACAGACATAACTCGACGTTGAGCTGGACCATCGCAGGTCAGCCTGGCGAGGTCAGGGGTCAGATACTCTAGTCTGTACACTCTTAGTCCCTACACTCTGTACACCAACATCATCAACACATCATCTCCTGCTTTATCCTCTCCCTCCATCTCTCTGCAGCGCCGGCCCATGCAGCTGATGTTGTGCCAAATAGTGATCATGCACCAGAAAATGATTGTGCAGCCTTTTAAAGCTGTAATGTCAAGTTTATATACGTCTGTATGAAACAATCTAAACTTGTACACACACACACTTAATTTTATGTCCACAGTGATAGAAAATCTAAATCTGTGTGAAAATGCAGCATTTCTTGATTCTGAATAATCACATTCATGGCCAAAGAAGTGCTAGAGCATAAACAGGCACGACATTTATACAACGTGATTATGGCCAATATTATTGTTTTGATTGGCAACCTATGTCTAACACCTTCTTAAATTTGGATGCTAGACTATAATTAATACAATTTACAGTTGGGTTATATATGCAAAATAAAGCAATCTTGCAATTATTCTTATGATCTAGATTGGGCATTAGGTAAAATGCCTCATCCACATGGGCGGCTGTGGTTCAGGAGGTAGAGTGGGTTGTCCTCTAACCAAAAGGTTAGTGGTTTAATCCCAGTCTCCCCCATTCTGTGTGCCGAAGTGTCCTCTGAACCCCAAATTGTCCCTGATGGCTGTGATGGTAGTGTCTGAGTGATGTGTGATAGAGAAAGTGCTGGGCATAGATGCACTGTATGAATCTGTGTGTGAATGGGTGAAGAACAAAACTGTACTGTTCAGCGCTTTGAGTGGTCATCAAGACCATTTACCATTTTACCAGTTTAAATATATTTAAATATATTAAAGGTGGCAATACAACTCATGAAAGTCAGTTTTCCACTGAACGGAGGAATCAATTCTCGGTGTGATACCGGCTACACTTTGCCCTCCGCTGATGGAAAGCACATAACAAGCAACATAAAAGGCCTGCTCTGCATCTATGGACACACACATACATGCACAAACAGAGCCATGCACAAGATAACAGGGCCTTTGAGGGTGTGTATGTGTGTGTGTGTGTGTGTGTGTGTGTGTGTGTGTGTGTGTGTGTGTGTGAGTGTGTGTGTGTGTGTGTGTGTGTGTGTGTGTGTGTGCGTGTGTGTGTGGGGTGGGTGAGGATCGAAGAGGGGTGTGGGGGAGTATGGCACTGCCCCACACAAAGGCAGCCCTGAAATAGCCCCCTCGCACAATGAGACCTGCCACTCTGTCTATGAGATAATGTCTAATTGAAAACACTGCAGCCATTGTACTCCTGTCACCGGCGCTATTGTCCAGATAGCCCTCTCTCCCCCACCTCTCTTTTTCCATTGACGCGGCGCGATTGTTCCTCTCCATTGTGGCAACCCTACTCTTTCTCTCTCTCTCTTCTCTGTCTCTATCTCCCCCTCTCTCCGTATTGTTATAATTTCATTACTTATTTGTTTTTTGTTCCGCTTCTCCTTTCACTCCCCTGCAGACCTTTTGTTCACCACATTTAGGCACTTCATAGGGATCTGCTGCCAATATGTGTGTGTGCGTCTATGTGTGTGTGTGAGCAGGTGTCAGTTTCAAGAGGACATAAAAACAGGAAGTGAGATAAAATATTACTCTGAGATGAAATAAAGCCCTCGCAGGCATCACAGAGAGGGAGATTGGCTTTATCCGTGTGCAGCTCTTGATTCTGGTAATATGAAACATGGCCCTTGTGTTTCGTTTTGCTCTGAGACAAGCAGTGATGAGGGGAATGGGCATTCACTGAATGAATTACTGACTGCCTTTTGTTGACATTGTTACAACCTGCCATGTTCAGAAACCAAGGACAACCTATCACCTAATGACACAGATACCTGATAGAGATGAGGGAAACATTGATCAAAAGTCGTGGGCCGGACAGACCTGAAGGAGGGATCAACTGTCCACCAGAGACCTGTGGAATGAGTGCCTGGCTATAACAAACCTGATGTATATGCAAAAGAATCTCCAGATTCCCACTTTACAGCTGTTTTTGTAATGCATGTGCTCCTTGATGTGTTCTATTTATGTAATCACCTGCAAAATGGTACAAGACATTGCAATAAAAAAAAATATATATATCTATCTCTATATTTTATAATAAAACCTGTCAACCTGTTATAAAAATGTATCAAGTCAAATGTGCTTTAGGCTGACTAGCTATATACATTTGTATATGCGTGTTATGGGTAGCTAGGAAGGTTGTATTTTAATAACAGGTAAAATGACTCTATTACTAATTCATGCTAATTGGTCCAACTCAATTATTTATTTGATCATCTTTTATTGTGACTACTTTTGTTTTTTTATGTTTTAGACCATGAGTTTCAAAGAAATAGTTCAATATTTTGGGAAACAGATCAATCATTGTATGGAGAGAATTAGTTAGGAGGTCGATACCGAACTCATGTATGAAATGAAATGAAACCGAAACAATTAGACTGTTAGCTTAGAGAAAACGCTGGGGAAAACAGCTTGACTGGCTAAGACCAAAGGCAATATAATTTGCCTATATAGCACGGCTGAAACTCATAATTAAATTTTTAATCCATACAGGAACCAAAATGTAAAATACAATGAAAAGCTAAGAGACAGAGAGATATAGTGAGAGGGATCCTTTTGAATTCCATGATCGAAAAATAAATAAATACGTATTCCTCAAAATGGCGTACAGGTTTCCATATAAACAATCAATAGCCAATGTTATGATATGAACTTATTTAGTATTTAGAAATTAAGCAACTCCCTTGAAACCTGTAAAATTTCCATTAATAGGTAAACATCTATATAACACTCACTTTGAATTTGTACCTTTTTATTTTAACCACATGCCACATTTGAAAGATCTGTCAGCTTAAGCTAGCTAGCATGATAATCAGTGATAAATGGCACATAGCAGTGATGCTAACACACACCACAAACAGGTAACTCTACAGCTTGTGAGAAATAAATTTTGTCCCATAACATTAAGTGACCAGGCAGGAGAAAAGCACAGACTTTATCTTCTCAAGTTTTTTTAAAGTTTTTTTTACAAATATTAATGTTCTTTACAAATAGGCCGTTTTCACAGAGGACATTTTGACATGGCACAGGAAGAAAAGCACAGGTATAAATAATGAAATGAATGAGACTGTTGAATGGAGCCTTCTTTAATGTTATAAGGAACACCTCAACTTCCCCAATTGTGACAAATCAAAACAGCCTAAACTTACAGTTCAGTTTTTAAGTTGAGCAAAGTGCTACAGCAGAGTTATATCTCTCTAGTCTGTAAACACCGGTCTAATCTTTGACTAGAGGCATCCTCATGAAACCGTCAGCTTTCTTCTGGATCGGGTCAAGGGTCCTGCACCAGAAAAAGTACAGGACTGGTTGGTTGAGCGCCAGACCAGACTTGAGGTTGCTTTTGAGGGTACCCATGAGCAGCTGTTGGCTGCTGTAGTAGCTAGAAGGAGTTGCATGATCAGTGGTTCCGCAAGGCACCTTTACAGGTGACCACGAAACTATGGGGTTCACCATGAGATCCAGGATATGTAGAGTTTTGGAGTTTATCAGGTATTGGGAACCCCTTCTGGGGAAGGAACAGGCTATTCCATTACCCCTGTGAAAGATTTGCACAATGTTTGAAATGTGCACTGTGACAAGTTGAAAGTCCAAGCAAGGCCTGAATCTCCTACTCATCCCACTAAACCTCCATCTCCAATGGCTAAGGTCAGTGATTTTCAACCTTTTTTGAGCCGCGGAACATTTTTTACGTTTACAAATCCTGGGGCACACCACCAACCAAAATGACACAAAATGACAGTCTATGGCCTAACACAGTACATATAATACATATAGTTAGTAATATAGATTTTAAATGTATTAATTAACACTATTTTAAATTATTTCAGCCCTTTATTACTCTCATCTTTTATTGAGCACAAATTGAATCAGATTTATGAAACAATCTTTGATTGAACTAAACTTTATTTAACAGAGACATATTATACCCATTTTACCACAAGTTGATATGGCTCCTTGGGGTCTTAATGAAATGTCTTAAATGACATATTTTGGTCAAAATACCAAAAGGATCATTTAAAACAGGACCTTTTAACCCTGTCTAAAACAGACCTACTCAGAGTGACACTTTGACATTCAGAGCACTGGGCAGAAATCACATCGCGTCAACACCCACCGTGGGCCTTTGTGATGCTTTGTTTTAATTAAACAGTCGGATTCCCCTGGTCCGCACCAGTTCTAAGAAGTCAGCTGCTATGCACACCGCCGGAGGGGGCGACCAGGCGAACGGAGGGTTCCCCCAGCGGCATCCGTAGCTGAGGTGACCCGCGAGAAGGGGCCGACACGCCTCCAGAGTCGCCGCCGCCGACCACCGTACCCGGTCCCCTCCAACCGGTCCCCGCCTTCCGCACCGGCGACGGACACCGCCCCGCGGTCCAAGAGAAAAAAAGGGACGCCGTGAGGCGTCGCGGACGAGGACCCCCAAAAAAACGTCGAGGCGGGCCGCGCACCGAGCCTGCCCAGCGGTTTAACCACAAATACCAATGAACATCGGCCAATGATATCGGTGAAAATCTATCATATTACCGATGTGCCGATGAATATCTGCCGCTACCGATGTTCTGACTATACAGCGGTGCAACACTATAGAGCCCTATAGAGGGGGGTGAGATCTGACCTGAGAACTGATCACGAGATGCATGCTGGGCCACATTTCGATGCCAGGTGTGAACGCACACACTCAGAGCTGTACACTTGTGATCCGATCAGAAAAAACCTTGTTAACAGTTAATACCAGGTGTGTGTGTGGGGCCTTTGTCTTCAATGGATCCTCCCAGTTCCAGTCAGCTGGCCCCGCATCAGATTGCCCATTCTGCAGCTGGTCAAATTTCTAATATTCACTATCTCCCCCATCTTGTTTGTCACAGGGACAATGGAGCTAATGAAAAAGCTGCTTTCACTAAAGCTGCTTTCAGACATGCACTGAACTCCAGAGATTCTTTGCGGTTTCTCCATGTGAGGAATTGCGGAATGAATACATTACATCCTGCCTCTGTCTGCAGCTCCAGCTCTTGTCTGAACCCTGAGGATTTGTTGCTGTTGTGAAAGCATCTACTGTATGCTGTGTTGTGCTTAGGCGTAAGGCAAATTGCGGCGAAAGTCCGGACCTAGACTTTTGATCTCTTATATCTCTGTTTTAAGTTCTTGTTTCCTTAGGTTATTCTCTCTGGGTTGCCCTGTCCTGTTCTTTTGTGTTTTTGTGTGTGCGTGTCTGGTGGTGGTGGTGTCCCTCCACCGATCCCTTGTGGTAGTGTACTCCTTATATACTCTTTGTGTATCATTTCAATGCTGCGAGACTGCTCAAGGTTGTCATCTTAGGATAATCATTTTTTCACCCTATAATGGCTGTATGCCTACTCAAGCCTTTTAAGATTAAGATTTATTAAGTTAAAATACAGAAAAGGGTGATTAAGTCCATTTTTCTGAGCAAAAAATCTCAGCATTTGTTAAGTGAAGCTGTGTGAGTTGCATGGTGAGCTGCCTTCGTTTTAAATGAACAGACAAGACTCTACACTGAGGAGCATATTGATAACATGTTTGGCAGAACAAATGTCGCCTGCAGCAATTTGTCCACCTCTGAAGTTGACAGTAGTGACGACAGAGCAATCCTTGTACTTCTCTTGCAAGACAATTGTAAGTTTGGCAACTTATTTAGGCCAGTGTTGTGCACTAACAGGTTAGGCCACAAATGTCACTTTGATTGAGAATTACACGGAACAATGAATGAAATGTTGTAGGTTGATCGACACATCACACTAAGTGAAAACGTTTATATTAGTAAAACAAAGGAAGGCTTATTATATGGCACCATTCAGATACAAGGCCATTCAAAGGGATTTACAAAGGGATTGAAATACATTAGAATAAGACATAAGCTAAACTGCATTTAAAAGACAATAAAAACAAGGTAATTTAAATGCTTTACGGAGCCAGAGAATAATTAAAAACAATTGAGAATAAAACAATACGTAGACATAAACATTGTTTTATAAAGACATTAACAAATAAAAAGAAATAGTTCAACATTACATCTCGTTTTTTAATTCGTCGCAGAGCAGTAAGCAGCAAACACTTGTGTATTATGCCCTGATTTAAACAAACTATCAGTTTTAGCAGACCCCAGGTACACTAGTGGGGGGCACAGCAACAAGAAGCTCCTGAACTTTGCTGTGGTTTGATTCTACATGTCCCAGAAGATCTGAGGGGTCTGGACGCTTCATAATGCACAAGTAGATCAGAAATATATTTAGGCCTTTGTAGATGAGTAAATTTATCCCTTGACACACTGGAGGCCAGAGCAGTGATTTAAGGATGCAGGAGTGGTGCTTCACTTCACAGTTCCAGGGAAGATGATGACAGCTAGAAATTTATATTCTTAAATTATTTTCTAAATTAGTTTTATGTAGGCTCAGCCTGGGTGAAAGAGTATACCTCTGTGGCCTTAACTTTAACATGTTATTGGATATATAGGATATATTTTTTAAGTAATATTAGTTAATATCTAACAATGGACTATAAAATAAATGGTGTATTATTATTCACTATGCATCAGGCACTTACAGAGTAATTTTACGTTTCCTCTAACACTAATTTGTTTCACCCTTGTTACATGGGTTCTTCAAGTTGTTCTTCAACTTGTGCCGCAGGTGTCTTTTTTTTTTTTTTTCAACGAGTAGGTAATAAGTAGCATAATACCAACTGAAGACACCATTTTAGTTCTATTGAAAAGGAAAAAAAAATAAGAATTAGATTTTTGGGATCCTGACAAAAAGACAGCACATATTGGAAGATGACCAATTGTTTGAATTCCTCATGTGCACTCTTTAGTACTTCAATTCTTCTGTGCACCGTGAAATAACCTCCAGGAGTGGAGCTGCAGAGGGACCGGCAATCCTGATGACATCATTCAGGGAGAAATCCTATTTGTGCTCACAGTGAAACAGAAGCAAAGATTCCAGCCCATAGTGATCTGATTAGGACACAGGACCTTACAGTGACTCCTTAATTCTACTCATGTTGGACAGGGAAGCTAAAATATAAAAAATAAATTTTTTATTTTGTTATCCATTGATGAATTTATGAATAAATGTATGGTTGAAACCCCATCTGATTGAAAAAAATGTATCTAGGATTGATTAGACCATGGAAAGTAATGCCAACATTGATCAGGCCTCTTTTCATGTTCTGCCAAAGTTTACTCTTGCTGTTTTGCCATTTTGTGAAGAACGGATTTCTAACTGCGCACCATAGAAGTTGACTTCATGTCGTGCCCTTCTCATCCTCCTATCAGTCAGTGAAACACTCAGTACCACAGATAATCCTTATCTTAGCTTATGCTTTAACTGAAACTGAGTGTGGCACCATTTTTTGAGAGCTGCCACTGGGCGCTTTTTTATGTCGCTTTTTCAAGAAGGAACCTGTCTGATTGTTTGTTTGTTTGTCAGCAGGATTACACAAAGATTTGGTCGTAGGATGTGGTATGAATAAAGGAAAAAACCATTGATTTTATTTTTGGTGCAGATCTGGATATGGGGAGAATCTATGATTTTTTTATCTGTCTTTAACATTGCAAGAACATTTTTGTTTATTTCTCACAGACTAATTAATGAATCTTGATGAAAATCAAGACTATTTAGGGCATTGGGTATGTGCCATTTGTTGCAAATTCCAAGCTTGAAATGAAAGTTGGTTTCATTATAAGGGGACTGTTGAGCCCTGGCAGACTCCACTGAGTGACATTTTAGCTGATAGTATGTCTCTTCCTGTATTTCTTAACAACTCTTTAAACTGTGTTTCAGCCTCTGTCCTGCAGCCCATTGATGCTCTTATATCCTCCAAATCTTTATAAAGTCTCACAATCAGGTCTCTTACATGTTCAGGTAAACAAAACCCAGGCAACCTGGTTTTCAACTGGGAATCACAAGTGGAATCACATTTGTTGCATTGATCACTTGTGTGCTCATGTCTGTTTGGCTGAGGTTGTACTGTGTACCCTCATACCATACTATTAAATGAACAAAGGACGGCCAGAAGTGTTTTAAAGGGATAGTTCACCCAAAAAATGCCATGATGGAAGCAATCACATCGGTTGAGGGGTGGGTAAAGTATTTGAGTCTACAAAACACTTAAGGAGCTTCAGGGGTAAGTCATCCAAGTGTCCGTAAGCCCCGACATAAAAGTTTGACTTGAAACGAGTTCCTTTACACCATGCACTTTACCCTAAATGTGTCAACCAGGCTCTGCAGGAGGATAACAGCCAAAAACCATGGTGTACATGATGCCGTTTTAAGTAGAATTTGATCGTCGGGGCTTCCAGATACCACTGGAGCAGTTTGTTGTCAAGAAAATCATGTGATCTTTACCTGCCTCCGTCTGCTGCACACGGCTCTCACCTGAATAATGTGGAAGACTTGTTGTGAACGCGACTGTAAAGAGAACCTCCCGCTGTGTTGTGCATGTGTGAAATCCTCTGGACTTTATCCGCAGGTCATGTCTGAAAACCAGTTTACTGTCTTCCACTGAACAGCATGTAAACACAGAAGATACTTCTAAACTATTGGTTTGGAATACTAGTTGATAAATAAGATAAAAAAAAGAAGCTTTCCACCCCCTCCCCTCCCCCCTCAGTGCCTCTGCGCGTTGACCCCTGCCACTTCTGGAGCGGCGCTGGCCGACATGTTCATCAGATCCCCAGCGTCGCAGCCAAACAAGCTCACAATGAAAAATGCCTCCACATTTCCTCGGTTTCATAAACACTGTTTTAAAACAAAAAGCCCTTATCGGACCTGCGTATTATTCATCGTGTTAATTGGAGGGAAAATAAATGTATTGTGGATCTCAGCTGCGCTGTTAAAACAAGATAAGAACCACACGAGTGAGTCTGAGCCAGTTGCTATTGAATGAATTGTTTAATAGAGAAAGTGTGAACAAGTTGGAAATAGTTTTTTTCTCCTTCTTTCTCGTGCACCGAGGCCTGGTGTGGCTAATGTGACCAGCCTGGTAATTCCCCTGTAGATCTCAGTTGTTGACTGTAACTGATTTTGGCACTGCCCATTCAAAAACAAAGGTCACAGGTCAAACTTGTTGGCTACAGGCATGTTGAAACTACACAAAAATACAATCACCACCGTAAAGAAACAGGGAACAGGTTACTTAACCAACATGGATATACATTTGTGTGGATTCCCCACAGTGAGCGGCTTTTGCATTTCCATCCCAGTGAACGTCTACAGATAGAGAGAGGAGCACACTGGTCACATATATTAGAATGATTCGCAGGTTATTTCTCTCATTTACATATAGAGCTTTATACATTTTCACCAGCTGTCAAGGTTTCCCCAGCTTTGGCCAGAACGGACCTTACCTCTTTATTCACTGTTGTTACTGCCAGGTACAGTCGCCTTGTATCAAGGAAGTGACAGTTTTGCATGAATTAAAGCAGATGCAGCTTATGTTTTCAGCTTGATGACCATGTCTTTTTTTAAATAATGTTTTAATTTTTTTCTGTAGGTTTCTGCAAAGTCTTATGATCATCCTGTAATTTTTATTTTGAATCATCATCTCTCTCTACCAATTCTGTATGTATGTGAGATGCGAGAATCGTTCATCACCTTCACATGAGACATGCGTATTGTTTAGGAAGTGTTGAATTTTGTGCAATTGGGAAACGTGATACCTTCAATATCAATCAACTTTCAATAAACAGGCGACCAGTGCTGCTCTGTAGCAGCGGCAGCTGGACTCATCAACTGAAGGGACATTGTTGTTTATGACAACAGCACAATCACAACGACACGACAACTGATTCTCCAGTTCGGGGTTTTGTGTACTGAGTCTAGCTTCACTGAGCTTTGAATAAACAGGTCAAGCAAACTGCCCATTCCGTGCAGGCAGGTTTAAAACAGACCTCTAGTATAAAATTGAAACATGAAAATTGTCAAAACTGTGATTTCAGGGTTATTGGATGATAACATTCAGAAGTGCTTTAAGGGGGCAAATATCCTCTTCTGACTGAAATAGGCATAATTTGAAGTAGCATAGTGATCATAATTAAAATCCTTATTTGGACAAGTGAGGGCGCATGGGAGCAAACCATGAGCTCACATGTTTCTATAAATGGTCGTACATGACAGGTCAGCGCTACAACAAGTCACTTCACCCTGAAACAAACTGTCCACTCTGAATAAACTGGGGAATAAACATGTCAGTAATCATGTTACTCTGATAAAGTCCATGACAGCTGTCACCTTCCTGACACATGATACCATCAGCTGCACCACAAACACTGACCTGTGTGGCACTCTGAGCACGATTGTGTGCATGAATAGGTATAAAAGGTTCACCTCGGTTATAACAAGCCACAATCACAATACTCACCTAACTAAAAGTCACTGCAGAGATATCTGGACATGTGAGGGCTGAAACTGGTGTTGTTCAGAGCTATTTTCAATCAATCAATCAATCAAACAAACAATCTTTATTTGTAAAGCCCGTATTCACAAACCACAGTTTGCCTCATATGTCTGCACAATCTGTACAAGGTGCAACATCCTCTGTTCTTGACCCTCGATTATGTGGAAAAACGTTTGTGTCAATATATCTTGAAAGTGATATGATTTATGTTAATTTGTGGTATGTCTATCTATCTAACGACTTTAGTTGCAACATATGTTGCCCATACCACATGTCAAAGAGGACATAATGTGTTGATCTGACAGTGGAAAGTAACAGTGGCACATCCTGATTAGCTGAAGCACGTTGTTGCTTTTTGTGGTTGCTGGTGTACAGGCTTATGTAAAAAAAAAAGCCATGCAGGTGCTTTGACACGTAAATTAGACACATTTGGAGGAATAGACTGTGGAGTTGACAGCAGAGAGCAGTGTACAAGAAACGGCAACTATAACAGAAGAAATACTCTGTTCTAATATCGAATAATTATTTACAGTATAGTGCAGTGCCCGTTATGAAATTGCTTTTTCTCTTGGCCTGTGTTAAAGCTCGGGAGCCACTTCAGACTTATAACTTATCATTAGTGAGTCCTCCTCTCACAGCTCTACTAAATACTGTAACTTTAATTGTTTGTGTGCTGGACGTTGCATGCAGAGATTTTTATAAACAGTCTATGGTGTAGAGGGAAGTTATAAAACTTTGTGTTCATCCTATCTGTTTTATCTGCAAACAAAATTTTGTAGTCACTGTTTTTTTATGAAATTAAAAAGAATTGTTTTATTTCTGTTTACATATGGGGTTTGTATATAAGGTTTGAATTATTTACTGCGCTGCTGTTATCGTTTCCTATATTACATGTTGACTATTACAGAGGTCTCATAAGCAAGCAGCTAAATCTTCATACCCAAGTTCCCTAAATTCTCTAAATAAAAGCTCTGTATTTCAGCTGAATATAAAGAAGACCATCAACATAAGAAATGTGGGGCTTTTACTTTGAAGACAAATTGCCACGCAGGAAGTGATTGAATGAATGTTGTTATGATGGGGATCAGTGCCCAAGACCAGTGAACGTCTGTTACAGTCCAATATGATGAAATAAAAATAATAAAAGTATCAAAATGATCTGCTGGTGACCACTGCTTTAACAACATAATTCAAATGTAAATAATATACTTGGATGTCCCTTACTCACTCATCACTATCCAAATGGACTTAAATGGCCATCTCCAAATGCAAGATGACACAAATTCAAATGTTCTCATTTCAATTCCCCTTCTAGTTTACAACAATATCATGGTGTTTACTTCAAATGATCTAATTATGTTCAGCTTTATTGATCATCTCTACTCTGTCTCCCCTGCTAAGACGACAATTGGCAAGAGAGCTTTTATACATAAATCAGACTGGAATAGTTTATTATCTGATATAAGACCCATTTCCCCACTTGGTATGTTTCAGCATGCCCTGTCTTCCTTTTTAGAGATGGCCTGCTCTGGCTATTAATAAAGCTGTCACTGTGTCTATGTATGTTTTTATATATATCTTGCCTGGTGATGTATCTGGTGATCCACTCACACTCTACTGTTTATATCAGAGGTGCCAGTTTGGCTACTTTGTGGCTGTAATTGTTCAAAACTATATGTGCTCCATTATAGTCCGTTTTTTTTTATGTTAGTTTGGGTAGTTTTTCTGTGGCCCGTCTGTATGTGACTGTTTTAATTACTGTATTTCTTTTGTATGTAGTGGTTGTTATATTTGTTGGGACCCCCTTGAAAATGTGATAGCACTGGTCAATGTGTTATATGTGTGAATCATTAAATCAATAAATTAATTTTGAATGTGATTCAACAGCGGGAATTTTTCAGTAAAAGCCAAAGTGTGTTGAGAGCAGCAGTTTACCTTGCACTGTGTCCCAAGCACGATATGAATATCCTGTCAGTCAGTGAGACAGGAAACAGGCAGCCAGCGGGTTGTCTGGCTGGCTCTACCAGGCCTGCAGGGGTCAGGCCTGTCAGGTGGGGGTCAGGCAGGTGAGGCAGACAGGGGAACAAAGAACCACTAACAACCTCCACCCCCCACCCTCCCTCCTCCTCTTTCCCCATCCCGTCTGCTTTCCCTTCCCCTCAGAACAATTGCCACCAACAGGAACAGGAAGTGATGTAGAGAGGAGGTTGGCGGGATGGGGTGTGTGGTGGGGCTGGTGGTGTCAGACGGGGTAAGAGAAGGTAGGAAAGACATAAGGCCTGGAAATGTTTGGGCATGTGTGCGTGTGTGTTTGTGTGTGTGTGTGTGTGTGTGTGTGTGTGTGTGTGTAAGCATTTGAGGGAGAAAAACAAAAACAGACTGCTAATTAGAATATATCAGCAGTCTTATTGTGTTGTTTGTGGTGTCAATAAAGATTGATTTATAGTTATTATATTATTATATGTCTTATAGGGGATGATTTTCATTTGACTTAGGTTAATTTGGTATTACTTTGTTGCTCTTCGGATTTATGATCTATATTATTCATATATGTATTGATATATGTATTGATATATATATTTAATCCTTTTAAATCGTCATCCTTTATGAGCACAGCTCCCTTTCCTGAGAGCTATCGGAAGATGCCTGTATGACCTTAGGCGAGAATGAGGCCATGACAGCAGTTTGAGGCACCACACTCTGTGCATGTTAACACCGGCCCCCCTCATTGTTATTTTGACTCTAGGGCCTCTACAGTGTGCTGGCCAGCTGGAGTGACACTGTCTGCGGTGTCTCCCTCCCGGCCTTCCTTGGGAATCTGAGCAGGCGTGTGGCATTGAGAGTCAACAGCCCATTCCTGCTCCCATTTCACAAAGACAAGCATGTGGCACCTGACAGCGATGCCCGATGAGCGACGCATGCTACCACAAGCCGCAGAGGCCCTGCCTTTTAAGACGCGGATGAGTGGTCCCTGCCCTGTAAGGCGACACCTCGGCCTGCGCCACCCAAGGCTCCTTGCGTCTTTTCTTTCCCCCCACCCGTGGAGGCTCGTCTGTCCGCGGTTGATAATTTACGTCACACTTTCTCTTCTGAGCAGTGGGAGAAGCCTGTGTTGTATGTTATTAATACCATTGTTAACTGCACACTCAAGGCTGTCCCCCCAGACTGAGCTCATCGTGTTACAGGTTTATTGGGCACGACAGAGAAATTGACAATCCTTCTTTATATAATACCATCTATAAATAACCGGGGTCAGACGCAGGCTGATTGTCACGATGTGTCAATCAACAGACTCAGAGGACTTTGTCATGGCCTATATTTCTACAGGCTTGTTCTAATATGTTGGAGTAGCTGAATCTCAGTTTTAGATTGAATGTTGATTTTCATTGATCCTCTGTAAACTTCGGCAAACACTTTTTGTGAGAGAAATCCTACTGAAGTACCTGTTTGTTACGTTTGATGTGTCACAGCACACTCTAGAGGCGAATTAGGGAGTAAGTTTGGATATATAATTCAGCAACATTGACATTTGCACACACTTTGTAACTTTACAAAATAGAACTGGTAATGATCGATTAATGTTAAGTGTTTTTTTAACCGTGGGATGTAACAGTTGTCTTTTAATTTCATTACTGAAAATTACACTAGTGTTGATTTGTTTAGTTTTTTGTAGTTACTCCTTTATTGTTTTTACTAGTCACTGTTTTACTAAATTCTCTTAATGATTTTAATTATTTATGTCATAGTGTTTATTTCTCACTTTACTCTATTTTTTTCACTATTTCAGTCCATTATTTAATTGTTATGAATGAGCCCCTATTTTATAATGATATATAATTGTATATGTCAATTGCTAGAGGGGGGTATAAAGAATTTCACAAAAATGAAGACACTTAAAATACGCATATACAATAATTAATCAGAGGTAAAATATCAGTCACATAAATAATATTACAGGTTGTAGAATATCCGTGTTTTTAATCCAGGGATTCTGTGGGAGTTGCTCCTTGAGGACCTTCCACACATCACTGTAAGTCGTGTTGAATGCTCCTAATATTCACATTCAGCGAGGACATCTAAAAGTGATCAAAAGTCACTTTACAATTTTATTTTAATTCACTGCACAGTGATAACATTTTAAGAGGAAGACCTTCAGTCATTATAACGAGATCTAAGAGATCATCGTCAATATCATCAACATCTCTGAAGCTGTTGGAAACAACATGACAGAGCTCTAGAGGCAGCTGACAAACACACTATCAGATTTCAAAACAACCGAATACTTCATATTAAAGTCTAGTCCAGCTGACAGGGAGTCAGAGTTCATTAAATATTTAATTATAGCAATTATATGAAATAGATTGCGGCTGTGACAAAAATGTACATTTTGTTGAGAATTAGTAATGGGTAATTGTGGCATGTGGGAGAAAAAAACAACAGCACTTGATGATGAGAATACCCGATGGTAAACAAGGGCTGCTGAACACATAGATAAAGGGAAGAATGGACTTGACAACATATCAGCAAAGTCAGGAGGAAAACGTCCTGCATCAACTTAAGAAATTTAAAGCCAAAAGAGGAACAATTTTTAGAGTGAACATCTGTGTGAATCTGAGCGCCTCTGGATTTGGACTCAAAACTGTTTACAGAGTGCAGACAGGTTGTACATACGCTGACAGCAACTGCAGGTGATGGCAAAAAAAGAACTAAGTCTGTATTTATGGTTGGCCGTTGTTATACAAACACACTAATTTACAGAAAGTTTTTTTTTTTTTTTTTTAATTAATTTGATATATTATTGTTTTCCTTGTAGTATGCTGTTATATTAAATATATTGGAACTACAAGTAGTGATGGAGCACTGTGTTGGTGCGGTAAAGACCTCCTGCCTGTGGCGGCGCTCTCTCGACTTCATGACACTTTTTAGAGGCACAGGGCAAGCATTGCACGCGGAAGGAACCCGCCATTGAAGCAAATTCACAACGTGAGTGTGTCGTTGAAGTACGTCTTATTAAAAACTGTGCTCTATTTTTATTTTTCTTCCTTCCGCTGGTACTTTGGTGGAGAGATGGCGTACAGAGGACAGGGACAGAAGATCCAGAAGGTGATGGTGCAGCCCATCGTATCCTTTTCATGGTGACGAGTGAACACCGCGGGTAAACTGGGCTAATGTAGCAGCTAGGTTAGCCTTTTCTTGTTAGCTAGCTAACCATTTATTTTCAAGTAAGGCGAACGATTTAAAACCTTTTAACACACGTATTGTGTAACAACTAATTGGTTCAAGAAGCAGTGCTTTGAGCTGAGATATTTTTGCTAAGAGTTTTTGTAATCATTAACATGAACAGTGTGTAGCTCAATCCTTAGCACAGCCGAACTCACTACAGCAGTTCTGTTTATATTGTGAAATAACATTATCCTTCTTTCAGCAGATTTCGGCTCATAAAGCAATTTGTTAGCTGACAGGACATATGGTAGAGCCGGAACCATTAAATACGTAATAAGATGGACAATGTATCTGTAAGTGAAACGATTCATCATTGAGCTAAACATAAAAGCTCGCTCTTGAATATACCGCCTCTCTAATGCTAAATAGAATATGAAATATAAGCTGACATTTTACAGACCAAACAACTACCTGATCATTTCAGAAGGTAATCTGTAGGATGTTGAAAACCTTAGTCCGCTCACACACGATTCAAAGCAACACATCTCCATTGTCCTTGGTGGAAACGTGCATTCTTTTCTGCATCACGGTCCATTTAGCTTACTTCAGAACAAAGTTTTCATACGAGACGTTGTAACCTAAACCTTAGTGAGGTAATTGTACCCCTATAATACTAGCAATGGAAATAAGTGTAGTCTGCACTGCTCACCATACTGTGTTCCAGAAAGCTTTGGTCCAGTGTGCAGAATCTGATAAAAGCATAACAGTGCTAAAACATTTTGTGTTTGTATTTGTGTCTGAATATAAATGTTGAGTTTCCTTAACTCCATGCACCAGAACCTTATTTTCAGGTATCTACAAAATGTAAGTATTAAGTCCTACATTATTTTACAATCAATTCTGTTTTGTGTTTTCTTAATAAAATTGTATTCTTATATCTTGATCTTCTTATTCTCAGCGTTCACGGATCCAGGTCTGGTTGTATGAACAGGTGAACATGAGGATAGAGGGCTGTATCATTGTAAGTGGCCTGTTACTGTTTTTTTGTTGTAGTGAACTTGAATTTTAATTTCATTCACGTGTAGCTAAATGACAAGATTGTGAGCCCTTGTCCACACTGCTATGGTTATAATCTGACAATGGGTGCACATGTGGTAAATAATATGAAACTTGGCCACAATGAGATGCTTAATCAGGGCTTCAGAGTGCAACCATTTTAGTCGCACCGTACAGTGGTTGAACCAGTGCACCTGGAATTTATCAGGATTGCCTTTGACAATCATTAGAGTGATTGATTAATAATTATTTTGTCAGCGTATAGCAGGGATTTTATGTCCATACTCGCAGGCATTGCACGCTAAAGGGTTGAGAGAACGCTGGGACGACTACACCCACATTCCTAGTAGGCAAACGGAACAATAAAGCGAGAGGACAAACATGAAAAAGGGTATTTTTTTTTTACAATGAAGAGAACAATCGATTACTTTTGCGTCAAGAAAAATGCTGCAGTGCCTGTTGCACCTCTCCCTGAGGTTGAAATGACCAGCGCAGACCCGACATCATTGGCGGATGACTCATTAAAAATAACACATCTTTCAAGATCGCAGATTCCATGTACATTTAATTTATGATTGATGGAGACAGACATTTACACAAAATGATGTGAAATTGTCTACTGACGCATCTATTTGCTTGAGTTATATTTGTATGAATAATCAATTTATTTCAGTTTTTCAAGCACTTAAGCACTTCAGTTTATTTTATCATCATTTTTTTTGAGTGCCTTGTGATTAGATTATGAAATACTGCCTAACAAGGAAAACTACTTGTGGAGTGACTTGCCTCTGATATAAACAATGATCATTGAGGCTGTTTTCCAAACAACAATTAACACAAACTTTAAGTGTCATTGTTCTTGAAGAAATACATTTAACATAACGGCCATAAATGCTGTGGGAAAACGTGATTGAGCACAGGAAACTAGGACCAGTTTAATTTTTGTGCTGGTGTTAAATTAAATTGTTCTTCCATGATTGAAGCTAACAGTTTTTCCTTGCAATTCCTTATCTGTCTCAGGGTTTTGATGAGTACATGAACCTGGTTCTAGATGATTCTGAGGAAGTCCATATGAAGACTAAGAACAGGAAGCCACTGGGTAAGAGTACACCCCACTTTTCAACCCCTTGTTCTGCTTTCAATAAGTAATTACTGATCCCAGTCACGATGTATATGTAAAATCATAAATTACACATGGAATAATCCCCAAGACAAGATGGGTGCAAAATTGAACCCCTTGTTATTGAAAAATGTATTGGTGTTTTCTTTTGTCAAAGATGCAAATCCATTGAAAACAGAACATTTACATTTTGTTGCCTAAAGCTTAGTTCTCACTAGGCGATTTTAGCCAGATTTTCAGTTCAGACCCAAATCTGTGTTTAATCGGCAGTCTCCACTTATGATGCGTAAACTCTTCAAAGACAGGATTTGAAGGGGCTTGCTGACATGTTGCAGAGTTCAACTGCAATTTTAGCAGAGTTAATATCTAGATGTTTGACAACTGCAGCCACTCAGAGTGCATGATGGGGTGTAGATGGTGAAGGTACATGTAGGAGTGATGTGCCCCCTGACATTTAAGTCTTTTATGCAACTGTATTTAAGAAATTAGTTTTGTACTAAGCTTAGTTTGACTATGAGCCACACAAAATAAAAAAAAGTATGTCTCTGTTTATTAGATATAGGGTCATTTTCCCTGAGTTATGAAAATAAGTTTTCATTTGTTTCAACTGACCTCTCCTCCAGACGGATGTGTCATTCTCTGAGGAGGATGACGCAGAATAGCTGGAGGATCGTTAAGAATCCCAGTGTCTCTTCTGTGTGTTTTGTAAACTTTCTTTGGGGACCAGTCTGGGGGTTCCCCTAAAGATAGTGTAGTGTGTGACTCCCAGTCGCCAGCAGGTTGTGTAGAAGGAACTCAGAACGACAACAAGACTTGCCATCACAAGACATTATATTGTATAAAGTGAACAGCACAGACATCCAACGACTTTCAAAGTTGCCTCGTCTATCCTTGGCGTAAGGGTCAGCATACAATTCTTGCTCAGCCTTGGAAAAAAAATTGACTGATATGTTAACGGTGCTATTGGAGAATATCAAATTCATCCTGTAACCACACCAAAACAAAGTGCTCCTCATTATGCTGACTTCTTTGGTTGACTGAATTTATTCAAACTGTAGATAAATTCTGTCTCTCAGCCATGTCGTACTAACACAAGGAATAACTTGCCTCCCATTTTTTTCTTTCCACCCATCATCATCCTACTCTGATCCTCCTCCTTTGTTCCTCTATCTGTGTCTCCCAGGGAGGATCATGTTGAAAGGAGACAACATTACCCTGCTGCAGAGTGTGACCACCTAGGACAATGCAATCAAATCCTAACTCTCCTCGAAAGAAATAGTCCTTTTTTTTCTGTCAAAGATTGAGTGCATTTGTGTTAATGTAACTTTCTGGATCCATTTTGGGAATAAAGTTTTTTTTGTTACTACTTGTTGTTCCTGCCATAACTTACTCCACTGTACATGTTTAGAACCCTCATACAACGTTGTGGGTATTTAGATTGTTGGACTACAGGGCCATCTACTGGCAGATAATAGTATTACAATGCACTTATGTAGGTCAAACTATCTCCCTGCTTCAAATCACATAACATTTACTTGATATAGAAGTTATCTTTTTGATACAGAGTGATGTGTATTGCTCTCACCAAGCTAAGACATCATTTTGTATTAATTGAATATAGATGCCGAGAAATCCCTTGTATAAAACGTCTCGTACAAAGTGAGCATACCATGATTGTTGACATAAAATACTGTTTATTTTTCAGTTGTTGGAATAATTTGACGTTTAAACTGCCGAACAATATTCAGTACTCAAACTAAATACGAAGTAATCTAATTTATGATTAATGAGCGTTTGTTTTAATGGGCCTAATTAGACAGAAGCGGCCCGGTCGTAGTAAAATTAATTGGCGTAATTACGTAGGACTTCAGTACGCAGCGCAACGTGTCCCTGTACTGTTGACTGGGAAGCCCCTAGCGCGTAGCTGCCAACGCCCGGCGTACAGACACAAACAGAGGAGACGGTAAGAGGCTAGCGTCCGCTTCTCTTTCACAGTGATGTTATTGCTGTTGCTTTGTATTTTGAATCTTATCAACATCTAAGTTGTACATCTGGGGGACGGTTGTTATAATTGACAGTTTATATAAATATCATTCGGCCACAGCATCCGCTAAGGTTAGCTCAGCTAGATAGCTAGCAAACCGACTGGGGAGGATGGGTAGCAAAGCAGGCAGATAGTAGTGGCTAGTAAATCAATCTCAGTGAGTTGTATTTGCACATTAATTACATCGTATTTATAGGAGAGTTATTTATTTTATAATAAGCCTAAAAGTATGGTCAGTCAATGGTTAAAGATGCAGGGGGGGCGGGGGGGGGGGGGGGGTTCTAGTTAGCTGTTAGCTGCTCGGCGAGCTGAGGCGTTACAAACTCCAGGTCAGTAATGTCCTCCTAATCTCAACCCAGTCTGGGGAATTATGTTTGTACAGTTTGGTGTTTGGATCAAATAGCGTTGCTTGTGTTTTAAAGAGAGGCTGCTCGGAGTTTTAACGTGGGTTTAGGCACCCGGCAGGAAATTAGGCCAGATTGAGGCCGAGGATATATGGCCGACATACAGCAGCTCAGGCTAATGCATCCGCGCTAACCAAAGCTTTTACTGGTCATATTTGCGTTGTGATCTTAAATCCTCCGGTAGGTAGGCGACGATGATACGTACAGGATGATGGATAGTTGGTCACAGTTTGCGACAGTATCTGCAATCTCAAAGTTTGACATGTCTTAAACTGAACACGCTATCGAAACGTTCCATTTTCGGACTACTCTATTATTTGGGTGGAAGTCAGAGGAAAATACTTGCGGGTTCTCTGATTTGTGGTCTGCGTGTAGCCGGTTTCTTCGACTGTGCTTGAGATAACCAGTCTCTGTTCAGGATAAATGAGGGGGAAGCGTTGACCGATTGTTAAGTACATGTTAAATCCGGTAGACGTGTTTACAGAAATGCATCTAATGAGTTGTGTTGTATAATAATTAGGTAGATGCTGTTCAACACAGTGTTCATGTCATGTTGGGGTAAAAAGGCCACATCAAGCTCGACGTTAGCAGCTTTCACTCGTCTGTTAGATGAGCTGCCCTCACGGTGCTGGCTGGCCGACAAACAAATGCCTGGATTAGGTCAGGCAGCATTATTGCTGCTGCAGCCACCCTCTGTTGACCACCGGCATTCTGACGTGTTTTGCATTGTGTTTGGCATATATCTCACAGTGGCACCCATCAGCAGTTTTTACATATTCTTATATAGTTGAATGAAAATCAAGTTTTTGCACTGTTGATTGAATGAAACGGGGATCACTTCTCATCCTCAGCATATTATGTTATTTACCAGCTTTCTGTAAGGAATCATGTTTCTGGGTTGCCAGATTACCAACCAGGTATTTGGTAATCCATATTGTCCTTTCACAAAATATACAGGCAATTTAATAAGGGATTGTTGTATTCCTTGTGGAGTAGGGTACCAAATTGCCAGCAGGCAAGTTTTACATTTTCTTTCATGCCACCTGCTCACAGGATGCAGTCCTTGTCAGTGATAGTTTCACCTGCCAGAGAGAAGTTAACTAGGACGTCCATGCTATTCAATCCCCTTCCATTGCAGCGCATCTACAAACCAATAGAAGTCACTTTTACAGCAGTGGGGATGTAAACCCCCACCACTCTCTCACCTTGATCATTCGCAGTTGGCAGGTGATATGATTTTGGTCTTGTGGTTTATATGAATATACATTTGTAGTGACTGTTTAATAGGCAGCAGTGCTAAATAGTATGCAGACCTCACACACTGCAAAGACTACAAAATAATTCTAGCCTAGTTTGCAAAGGAATTCATGTTAAAGAATTTACTTTGTTCAGACATCACCTCTGCACTGTTTATTTGTCAAACCACGATCACACTGAAACATTCGGAGCTTGCAGGTTTTGTCCCTCCTGCTTCTCTCATCGACACCCCCACCCCCACACAGTGGTGCAGAGCTCTGCAGTGGGTTAGCGCTGACTTACTGGAACTTGTGGAGGAGAAATAGGGGAATATTGTGGTGTGGTCCACACACTATGTCTTTCTCAAAATGCACACTGCAACCAGCAGCACTGCCATGTTCCAGACAAATTGTATGAAGGTGTTTTCACACCACAGCAGGAAAACAAGTGTAAAATAAGATAATGATTTAATTAACTAATAGGTGGAGCGAGCTATTATTTTCATTATATTTTTAATGATGGCT
Organism: Pleuronectes platessa; assembly: GCF_947347685.1. Lineage (NCBI taxonomy): Eukaryota > Metazoa > Chordata > Actinopteri > Pleuronectiformes > Pleuronectidae > Pleuronectes > Pleuronectes platessa. The sequence continues at coordinate 25,932,792 of NC_070627.1, read as the reverse complement.
TAATATGCAGGTAATTACTTGATTGTTTTATATGCAAAATACATGCTTTCATCTCCAGGAAGTTTCACTACAATTCACACTTTAAGACAAATGACTCAAAGGGGACGGGTGGGTCAACAACCCATAATGACTCCAGAGGAAACCAACAGCAGGGTGGGTCCAAGTTTAATACCTGGCCCTCCCAGCAGTCAGTTAGAACTGAAGAAGCCTCTTGGATAAGAGCTGAAACATCTTCAAGAAAATTCAACCAATCCCAATGATCTGTTTTTAGCACTTGAATATATCATGAGCTGTATTACTGAGACTCTCCACGGACAAAATCCATTGTAACACCCCTGAACATGCACATCTTGTGACCACCATGTACAGTGGGAATCCCCCCATCATTGTATGCAGTTTGCTTGAATAGTAAAATGCAGAATTTAACTGGACAACAGCCGTTTACAAAGATAGCAGGGTCAGTAAAGCTTGGTTGGTGAGGCTAATGCCAAATGTTTTCTTTTGGAAGGTGTCATGTTATTGGAGCCAAACAAATCAGCAAAGGCTACGTTATTACCCAAAACACCCAATCAGCAATCGATTGTGAGTGTGTATGTCATTGTTTCCGTCATCTTCATTCCTGCTTGTCCAGACTAAAACACAACCCTGGATTTATTAAGTCAATTTGGCATGCAGTGTTTCCGAACTTAAGCAGCCCTCAAACTCCAGAGTAGTATGAATGCAAGGCGGTGAGTGATCCATGCTGCAACTTTAGGTTCCGGTTTTTGGCTGTATGCCTGCTGGCTCACTGTCAGGGCGTACAGGGACACTCTGAACGGAACACTGTTGTGCAGCTTAACAGGTGACCTGTCATGACCACAACGCTGTTTGGATTCTGAAAATTGTCCTGCAATAATCTTTTTCCATGACATCTTTATTGTTTCAGACAATTGCTGATTTTATTATTTGTCAGTTTCTTGGGAATTTTGTGGAATAAAGACAGAAAATAAAAAAGCACATGCACAACATTCCTAGCATCTTTTCCGTCTATTATATTGATGCCAGGTTATTGGCTATCTTAATGGTCGGTCTCCAGTTGTGGATTTGAATGGCCCCTCCATCCCTTGAATTAGAAAACCTCATGCTGACATCTGGACACTTCCATGTGTGTTTGATTGGGGAGTTGCAGATATTTATTGAGGACTTGAGGTTATCTGGCCTTTTATACCCCTGTGTCAATGAGTTTTTACACAGGTTTTGGTTAACAGCATTTTCAGATGTAGGTCAGGATTCCATTCTACTGTTGTATAGGGTTTTTTGTTGTCTAGAAGTGAAAGCAGCATGTGGTGTTGAGCTTCTCATGGTCTTTTTTTCCCGTCTCCTGTAACTCTAAGTGATACCCAAAGATTCAAGGCTGTGATGGCTAGATAGATAGTCAGATACTGTATTAATCCCGAGGGAAATTCCGGCATCCTGTTGCACACTAAATAGTCGAACACAAGAATCAAAATGAGTCAAGAATAAGTACACTTTAGTGAGATGAAGGTCTAGCCACAATAACTAGTACAAAACTGTCACTGTAAAGACGTATAGTCTAATGGATATTGACAATGCAGTTATATTATGTATAAGCTGATTGAAAGACAAGTAACTAAGCCAGAGTATTGAAGCTAAATATAAATACTGATATATGAAGATAAATAACTGAAGCTATACAAAGTTGTGCATTAGATAAACATAAGCAGTAGTGGTGAGAGTCTGCCAGCCTAGTGACATGTCTAATGCATTAATTGGTCTCGTTTTGCAATATCTGAGAGGAGTTGTACAGTCATGGGGCCTGGAGGATGAAAGACTTCCTCAGTCTGTCTGTGGAGCAGCACTGAGAAAGCAGTCTTCCACTGAATGTACTCTGCCTGGTCAGTGTGCTGTGAAGGGGGTGGTTTGTATTGTCCATAATGTCCAGCAGTTTGTTTTCGGTCCTTCTTTCTGCCACTTATATGATGGATGCCAGCTCTTCCCCCACCACAGAGCCAGCGCTCTACAGCAGTTTGTCCAGCCGTGTAGAATCTCTTCTACATGCTGCCTCCCCAGCACACCACAGAATAAAGGAGGAGTCTCCTAACAACTGACATGGTAAAACATCAGCAGCAGTTTCCTGCAGATGTTAAAGGACCCTAGCCTCCTCAGGAAATAGAGCCAGCTCTGCCCCTTTCTGAGGAGGGTGTTTGTGTTCGCTGGCCAGTCTAGTCTATCATCCAGCTGCAGTCCGAGGTATTTCTAGGTCCTGACCACCTCAACATCAGCCCCCTTGATTGAAACTGGCTGCAGATGTTGCTCTCAGAAGGAGAGGCTGTTTTGTAGTGTAGGCGCTTGAATAATGAAAAATAATTCCCATTACGCAGATCCCTTTGTCCAGGTGAAAGTTAGTCCTGTGTAGCAGAAAGAGACCAGCTGAAAGGTCTGTCTGTAAATGGTCTGTATTTTGCCAGTGCCTTTCTAGTCTTGATGACAACTCAAAGCGCTTAATGTGTGCAGCTATGAAACAATTATGTTACTCACTCAAATGTATTGATCATTATGTGTTGATAAGTATTGATAATGTGGCGGTCATTCCAAACAAATTGACGTTTAAACTGTAGCTGGTCGAAGATGGCTGCTGAGTTGGGTTGTGTGTGTGTGTGTGTGTGTGTGTGTGTGTGTGTGTGTGTGTGTGTGTGTGTGTGTGTGTGTGTGTGTGTGTGTGTGTGTGTGTGTGTGTGTGTGTGTGTGTGTGTGTGTGTGTGTGTGTGTGTGTGTGTGTGTGTGTGTGTGTGTGTGTGTGTGTGTGTGTGAGAGAGAGAGAAAAATTAGTGTGTGTTGGCGTGCATACGCAAGTGTGCAATGTGATATCACCCTTACTTTCATACAGATGCTACATAATTTGGTTATGGTAATCAATTTCTTATAGTGATCAGTTTGGCACAAACGTGATCACAAAAAGCGGTTTCCACTGTATTTGGGGTCATGTTTAGTGAAGTACTTACTCAAGTATTTCATCCACTTTGATTCAGTGTTTTAAAACAAAGCTTTAATATTTTAATATTTGCTCTCAGTGCCATTAACTAATGAAGTTTTGTCTCCTTTTGTTTTTATCTCCCAGATCTTGAATGAGTAGCGAAAACTGTAAAACGCAGCTATGCAGACCATCAAGTGTGTTGTAGTTGGGGACGGTGCAGTGGGTAAAACATGCCTGCTCATCTCTTACACCACAAACAAGTTTCCCTCTGAATATGTACCTACGGTAAGTGTGTGCACGTCTGTTACACTGATTGACAGAACTTCTTCGGACGAAATGTGCATATGGTCCATCTTTTAGCCACTGTTCACTCACAGTTGACAGATGATTTCTATTCCACCTCCTCTGTACACAATTTACCAATTTAGAATGATATATTTGTTATAACGAAATGCCTTTAATTCTGAACAATAGAAAACAGGATGGTCAGTTTGAAACATGACTGGTGATGGTTCGGTGAACCCTATGAACCAAATAATTGGTCTTAATTAATCTAATTGCAGGTTATTTGTGACATTTAGACAAGACACTTACATTAACAAAAAGTCAGTCTTCCAGGTTCTTCTGACTACTTAACATAAATGTATCTTGTTTTTTGCTGTTTTCAACATGCATCAAAACATTGTGAAATCGGGTTTGACCATCTGCAGCAAGATAGTGCAGCTGTAGAGCCTATCTAACGAGATAACGTCTCATTCAATGTATCACTATCAATACCATGTTTCTCAAAAAATTTATTTGCACATAATTATAGATCATTTATAACAACTAACCCTTGTTATTCTTGTGTGTGTTATAGGTCTTTGATAACTATGCTGTTACTGTTATGATCGGAGGCGAGCCCTACACTCTGGGCTTGTTTGATACAGCAGGTTTGTCTTATTTTTCAACCATCCCTTTTAATTGGTTCACCCAGGGTCTCCATTTTATGCAGTTATTGTCTATTAAGCCCCTGTCATCATGTACTGCACAGTGAAATCAAATTAAATAATGAATAAAAAGTAAAAATGTCTTTATATTTAATCCACAGACCAACATTTGTTAATATCTAGTGTGATAGTTAACATTTTGGATGTGTTTTTTTTTCAGGTCAGGAAGACTACGACAGGTTACGACCTCTGAGTTATCCCCAGACAGATGTCTTCCTCGTCTGTTTCTCTGTCGTGTCTCCCTCCTCGTTTGAAAACGTTAAAGAAAAGGCAAGTGCAGCCCATGCTCCTTTCTTAACTGTGAATGATGACGTTTTTTCATTATTATTTATCAGCAATTCTTAAATCTCAGGGTTGGGTGATTGGATTGGGGGGGGGGTCATTTTATTTTGTTAACCTAATGGCCTGCCTCAGAAAATTAATTCAACTGTATAAATGAACCTCTGAACTGGCACGTATTATATACTACATCAAATTTTATATTTATTCAGTCCATCCTGACTCTGCTGGCTCTCTCTCTCTCTCTCTCTCTCTCACTCACTCACTCACTCACTCACTCACTCACTCACTCACTCACTCACTCACTCACTCACTCACTCACTCACTCACTCACTCACTCACTCACTCACTCTCACTCTCTCTCACTCCCTCTCACAACTACGACTAATGTGACAAGTGTGTTAAGCCAGCGGAGTTGTCCGTCTGACGGTGGCTGGTTAGAGCACTAACGGCATGTGTGTACGGTCACATACGGTTATAACCCCCTGTCATAGCGCCGCTAGCGGGCTAGCCACCATGCTCACTGCGATGGTAACAGAGCAAAACCCCGCTGTCATGACTTTAATTCCACGGCTATCATGACACTGTTTCTCAAATAACGTCAGGTTAAAAGCAAACACTTGGTAGTAGTTAGTATCGGGAGTCCCTGCTGACTGTGTGTGGAAGCTGGGGGGGAAGCTAGCTGCCTCCGTGTAGCTTCAAGCTGTTGAATTAGCCACGCAGTTCGGAAACAAGACCGGGGAACCGCTGCGCTAAGAAACGATAACATAAGCATTTTGACTCGCTGGGTGTCACTTTATTTCAGCTAAAACTGTCTTTTCTACTCGTCATCAACAGCCATTGTCTGTTAGTTGCCATCGTTTACTGTGTGTAAGGGAAGCTGGGAGGAAGTAAATAAACACACGCTCGTCTTCCGATGCACCACCTACTGTTCTGGCGGTGAATTGTTTTCAGCACCGACAGCTTTCGGAGAACCATAAATGAAAAATAGTCTGTCCGATCCGTCCGTCCCCCCTGTGCGTAACGGACTCGGAGTAGCATACATCAGTGTTAAGTCTAAGACATGATCAGAGGCTCATAAGGGGTTGTTGAATGAGAAGAACTAATTATCTTAATTGTTTTGAGGGGCTTAAATTCTTCTGTCCAGTAAACATGATATCAAATATGTACATAAAAAGGAAATAGATGACCTGGCAGAGACTGGAGGACATTTTTCAGAAAAAGGGCAGAAGTTTGACTGTTATTTTTGTAGTGGATCTGACAGTGACCCAAACTTGATTAAGCATGGAAGAACCCACTATTAGAAATCTGATGTTAATGTATGTGTGCATGTTGTGTGTTTATCCAGTGGGTTCCAGAGATCACCCATCACTGTCCAAAGACCCCCTTCCTCCTAGTTGGGACGCAGATTGACTTGCGGGATGACCCCTCAACTATAGAGAAGCTGGCCAAGAACAAGCAGAAGCCCATCACCCCGGAGACAGCCGAGAAGCTGGCGAGAGACCTCAAGGCTGTGAAATATGTGGAGTGCTCAGCCCTCACACAGGTAATACACAGTAACTATGTACATATACACAATTCGCAGTCTCTCATACACTTCATTCACACCAAAAAAGAAAGTGGAGGAAAGAGGAACATGTCCACATGTCCCCCTGGCCTGTGCACGCTGTGGTTGGATTATTTTGCATGCTGGTTTGGTTTCAGTGACTGCTCTATATTGTGAATTCAGCAATGTTACAAATAGTAAGTCATCAGGTGTCTTCATATAGCTTAGAAACCTTCCCTGTACAGAGGCTCTGCCTCCCACAACCCGAGTTGAATGTGTGTTTGTAGACGTATCAGACAAGGCTTTGAGGGATTTAGATTAGCAAATTCATATTAAAACAAAAATAGGAAAAAATAAATAACTTGACATATGACGTATCACAAGACTGCCATCACAACCTGACCAAGGCTCAGTCAGTAAGAGACATGTTTGAAGAGGAGGTAAAAGGGAGATCTTGGCAAGTTAGCCGGCTTCATTTTTTTTTTGCTGTTCACAGAGTGTAGGGAAACTTCAAAAATCTACGATGAATGCCAATTGTTTAAGCTAACTTCATGTACTTCAGAGGCTGAGAAACAAACGTTTTTGTTAACATGGACAATTCTCTCAGCTCTTCAGAAAACCCTTTTTAGTTTTTAGATCAATGTTTTCAAACAATGCTTGGATTTTAGAGGTTGTCTTTTTTCTGCGCCTCAGGTTTTAATAGGGTTAAGAAAGTCAGTCGATGTTTTATGAGTTGATCTGCTCATGTAGTTGATGCATAGAAACTCTAGGTAGGTAATGATAAGAACACGACTCAAATGATAAGATGAGTTGCGCCTTACTCACTCACTAACTCACACAGAGAACAATGGTGTTGATGGGGCGGTGGTGTCCCCCCCCCCTTCAACTCACTGTTCTGCTCCTTCCTTCCTCCACCCCTCCCCTGGCACTACTGTTGCATAGCTGCTGATGTCATTTCCTGTTTCCTGTCTGGGATCTCAGCATTCGGTCCACACCTCACATTCAGCCCGCTGTTGGAACGACTGCCGCCTCTGAGCGCAACACTTTTGCACTTTAGCCTCCATCTTTGTGCATCTCCTTCACACAGTGGTCATGTATCTCTTACAGGTCTCTGTGTTTCCTCCTCCTTCTGCCATGTTCCTCGTCTCCGCTCTCCCACTTACCCCTCTCTGTGTTTTCTGAGCTAACTGTGCTGTTCTCTTCCTTTCTCCTGTCGTTGTAGCGAGGGCTGAAGAATGTATTTGACGAAGCTATCCTAGCTGCCCTTGAGCCACCTGAGACGCAGGGAAAAGGGAAATGCTGTATATTTTAAACTCTCTGTGCCACTTCTCTCATAACTGCTCTTATTCTCTCATTCCTTACTCCCTCTCTCTACTTTATTCTCCTCTCCTCACTCTATATCTTTACATGTCCTGCTTTTTAACCTAGTCCCAATCTCAGACATCTAACCAGTCCATCATACTGATATTAGTCTTATCCCCCGCCACTAACTACTACTGCAACTAATCTGTGTATTGGCCTCATTCACTCTACTGCCTTTTTACACTTCAGTGACTTGTTGCCTAGCCTCCAACTGCTGACATTTGGTTTGTTTACTGTGGTAATTAACTTCATATTTTATTTCTGGACTGATTTCTGTCCACTTAGTTTTAAATTGTAAATCTTCTAGCATTTTTAGTTTTCCTTCTTTGGCCCGGTGCTTCATTCATGTGGCCCCTGGCCAGCAGTCGAACTGAATCTTGCAGAGGATGCAGGATGTAATTTGGGATGTAGCCATTGTTTTAGTTTCTCCCTTCTGTCCTGGAGTAGTAGTGAATGTGGGGGGTGGGTTCAGACCACGGCGAGGGACAGTGGCTTCAAATAGAAAATTATCTATACACTAAAGAGAGCTTCCATTTCTAATGCTAATGTATTTTTTGTACTACGATTGATCAATCAATCAATCAAATTTATTTGTATAGCCCATATTCACAAATCACAATTTGTCTCATAGGGCTTGAAATTATGTGGTGATAAACACAGCATAAGTGTATGAATATGGTTACATATACAGTGCACTCATATATACAGAAAATATTTAGACCCATCAATGTTTCAGCTTTTGATAAAAAAAATGAAACATCCCCAGATTAATTTACATTAATTCACGCTAATAACAAAGCAATATTAGATTTCTTTTTCAAATTGTTTAAAAAGGAAAAGCTGAAATATCACACTGATGGTAGCTTTCAGATGTTTTGCTATAACAAAGTTTAAGTTAGACACCTATTTCTTTAGATGTTTTTACATCTTGAATGAAAATAAATGAAATAATAATTTATATAAATGATTGACTACTCCTTTTGAAAAACACTCACACGGTCTCACAGCTGATGAAGTATATCAGAGCAAAAACCAAACCATGAGGTGGAAGGACCAGATACCTCCAGAGCTCAGTGACAGGATTATGTCAGGCACAGATCTGGGTTAAAATACAAAAACACTTTCTGCTGCATTAAAGGTTATTTTTCTAAGAGCCTCAGTGTCCTCCACCAAAGAAGTTTGGTTTAACCAGGATTTAGGCAAATTTAGAGATTGAGGGATAATAGTCTTGGTAATAGATGCGGCCAAGAACCTGATGGTCACTCTGGATAGGAAAAGAGAAACGTACTAAAGAACAAGCTTCACTGTTGCACTCTTATCAATCTTGGCTTCATGGCAGAGTGGTCACACCATACTCCATACTGAGAGACGCGTGAAAGCACCCAAAAAACAGTGAATGGAGGGATCATTCCCATTTCAATACCAACCTAACGGTAGAGCAGCATCAGATTGTGTAGTAGTTGTTGGTGTTTTTAAGGGAAGACTGAACAAAGGGCAACAATATCCTTAAAGTAAACCTGGTCCAGAGACTGAGCTTGAAAGTCCATCTTCCAATCAGCGAATTGGATTTATATCTCAATCAACATCTTTGAAAACAATAATAGAGGAGACCTGAGCCTGTAATGGCTGCATAAAGTTCTTCAACGAAACACTGAGTTAAGGGGTCTAAATATGTCAGTGTGATATTTGATCTTTTCTTTTTTGAACATTTTAAACACTCGAAGCATAAGGCTGCAACATAAAAATGTGAAAATAGTAAAGGGTTTCTAAATACTTTGTGAATGCACTGCAGGACTGTTAAATGCTAATGTCAGATAGAGTGTATTTGGCCATTTCGTTATTATAACCACTAGATGACATCGTGTACTTTTTGGTACAAAATACTATTGATTTGGTTCATTTTTATGCTCCACTTCAAGTTTCTTTTAAGATTTAATATTCTAAATACAATTGTTTGACTTATTTGGCACAATGCTCTCTATATACGACATCAACGTGCCATCAACTGTGGTGCATATCCTGCTGTGTTGGAAGTCCAGATAATATAAAAGCTATGATTGTGTGAAATTACCTGTATAACAAATTAATAAAGGACAGATGAACTTGCTCTCTTCTCTCTGGCTCTCTTCTTGTTCCAGTGCTTTGTCAGAGAAGAATTTAACAACGAGTTGAGCCAGGCTGAGGGGCTTACTGGTTTACTGGTTTATTGCATAGTGCAGCATTGTGTCGGAGCAGCTCTGGTTACTTCACATGACTGGGCTCATGGTGTAAGCCGCTCCGCTCAGGGGCAAAAAGAGAAAAAACATTCACGGTTAAGTTTTTTTACTTGTATATTTTCTGTTGAGTCTGGATGTGCTCCTGCAGGGTATTAGTCATCAGTATCAATCTGAAGAACAGAGCCAGGGAGAAAACACAGGAGGTGTGGAATAAAAAGGCTGCTGTGTGCGTGTATGTGTGTTTCTGTTTGTGTGTTGGTGTGGCATCAGGGACTGAGTTTTGTTTTTCCTCCACTTTCTTGGTTGATTTCAACTGCACCTACACATGCATGTTATATATGTTGCCACTTTATCCCGAACCCGTCTCTCATTTACTGAAACAATATGGTGTTTGTCATTTATTTGCATTATTGTTTAATTTCTTTTGTCCCCAGCAGGTCTTGCATTTTGTTTATGAAACCCCCAATAAATGATTTTCAGGGACTCACCTGGTTATTCTGCCTCTGTTCAAGCTGATTGCTTGCTCAGCCTTTTTTTAATTTGACCTTTTTGTGTGTCTGTGTGTGTGCTTGTTTGCAATGCCCCCTCACTGAGCCTGTGTGTTTGTGTGTTTGTGTTCACAGAAAGGCCTAAAGAATGTGTTTGATGAGGCGATATTGGCTGCATTGGAGCCCCCAGAGCCCAAGAAGAAACGCAAATGTGTGCTGCTATGAGAGGCTCCTACCTTTTTTCAGATCACTCACACATACAACACATCCACACATCCTTAAATACATACACACACACACCCCTTCCCCCAAACCCATTGCTCTACTAAAGCTGGTTGACAGCATTGTCCTCCACAAGAAGTAAAACAGCTGACCAAGTTTCTGATAATTCTCTGCAATAATAAAAGAAGCCTCACCCCGAGGTCTGAGTTGGGACAGAAGATGAACCTAACCTGGCCAATAAGCCACTGTGGGCTCCCAGCAGAAGGTGATCCAGATACCAAGCTTACACCCAAGTAGAATTCACTCTGTCAAGCGTTTGATAGATTGATCTTAATTCAGCAAGTGTTATGGCCTCATCAATTTTAAGAGGCCTGGCCATTTAGTTGTCCTCCACCAGTGTAAAGCTTCCAAGGATATAAGCCCCGCCCCAGCCAACTGATTGGTGGCTGTTCATGCTGCTGGTCGTCCTGCCCCCCCACCCACACCCCCCTTGACGAGCACACTCAGCCTAACCCCTACGTTCCTCGAGGAATTACAAACAGAGTAGTTTTATTTGCCAACACCCTCTTTCCTCCTGAAACACACGACAAGTCTGAGATATATTTATTTCATGTTCCAGATAGATGCACTCTGAACCACTAAAGAAACTGTGTAGGTCTGATAGGACTCATTCATTCAAACAGTCAGGCTAAAACTCCTCACAGCTCTCTTTCCATGAGGAAGTCGAACAGGTTAATATCGCCATCGACCCTTCAGTCCTCTATGTGCAGTCCATTTGGAGTGTGGTAATCACTTGAGCTAAAGGCATCCAGTAGTAATGGGTCTGCTAGTTGACCACAGGAATTGGCCTTTTAGATGCAGGGAACTTAAACAGTGTTAGCAGAACAAGCGGTGTGTTCTTCATGTGTTGCCAGGGACCGAGGGAGAGTGAAGCAGGGCACTGTTTAAACATCGTCATCCCCGCACACTTAGAATGGGTACAGCAGAGGCATCTAGGTAACAATTACCGTTTCTTGGCTGAAGTTCCATATGTAGACGAGTTACAAATGAAGACGAATTTCCACCAGAATTCTGTGCCAAGTCAGAATTTGGTGGCTTCCTGCAGTGTGTTGTTGTATCCAGGCCGAGTGTCTGCGGTGTGAAGGGCTGTCCAGTCTGTCGTACCCATTCCAAGTGTGCTGCGCTGCGTGTAGCTGAACCTTGGTCTCTGTTCTAAATGATAGGTTTAACAGATGTAATTATAATGTAAGCTGGCACACAATGTTGATGTAGGCTCCAGGTGTTTTTACCAAAATCTTTTTTTTTTCTTCATTATTTCTTTTGTGCTGTTTTTTTTATTTTATATATATAAATATATTAAAAAAAGGTTACTTTCACTCCTTTTACATTTAGGGGTCGGAACTCATCTGAACTCTTACCTGCCAGTTTATACCAAGAAAACCACTGATTGGTTTAGTTGAATAAAAACCTCCAATGGCAGAGAGACTGTTTGATAAAGATTATTTGTGATTGGTTGGTTCTTGTTTTTCTTTACTGGTGGCTTAGAGTTGGGTGGACGTCCAGCCCAAGTCAATATAATTATTATAACCTGTTGTTGTTTGGTGCAAAACCAAATGCTTTGTCTAAAGTCTTTGTTCTTTGTATATGCATTCTTTTCAAAAATATTAAACTTATACCTTAATTGCCTTTACCACTTTTCCCCTTGCTTTTTATTGGTATATAGATATATAGATATATAGGTAGGTATATATCTATATAGATATATAGATATATACACAATCAGTTTACATGATTTAAAAAGTTATTTCTGTACGTTAGCTTACTTTCAATATTTCAATGACATCAAGTAACGATTTTATTTCACCCTCTAACACAGGAGATGCTATCCTCTATCAGTTTGTAACAGGTGGAACTATAGTTCAAAGTGTTTAACATACTTTGTGTAAAACATATCTTGTTTCCTCTCAGTAATTCGAGTAATTGGTATCAGTACATGTCTTAGTGGCAGTTTTCACCCTCAGTGTTGGGGACACAACGGCTGAATGATGTCATGACATGTATAGCCAGTAGGAGGTGCTGATCAACCAAACATCACCAGGTGTTAGTGCCCGTGGACAACTCAATGAAGCTGATGCTGCGATGCCATGGACCCCCCCCTCTATCTATACAGACACACACACACTGATACCTGGGTAATGACATTGGTATTGATCATGTTAGAAGTACAAGCTGTGACACTGAAGCAACACAAATATACAAATAACATTTCTAAGAATCTCACAATTAAATTTCAAAATAAAAGTGAATTGTTTTTCCAACATCATCCAGAATTAACCAATCAACACTCAAAACTGTGTGCTGGATGTTACTTTGGTTATATGAGAATAAACAGTATTACATAAGTTTGATAGTTGTATTTTAGCCTTAATTTATCAAGAGTGGAGTCCCAGTCCAGACAACTTGTGATCAATAATCACTCTTTTAATTACATGCACTGTTTATAGAGAGGTTTATTCTGTAGCATAGTCATTAATGATTTTCCACATCATGTCTACTCATCTTGATGAGTCCTACTCAGCAGTAACTTCTGTTGATCTAGTCTTTATATATTACCTTGGATGAAGAGTGGTCTGTCACACTTCAGCTTGGAGGGGATTGTAGGATCCACCATTCATGAAGCTTAACCAATCTTCTCTCTCGTACAGGTCACCCACTAATTAACCATGTACATGATCTGGTCTAATAACAGCAGAAGGCCTTTAACAGAGGTCAGCAGGGAGTTCCCTAAGTTTAATCACCACCACATTGAGATGAATGATCAAGCTGAACACAGTTGTTAGTCTGATGCATTAATACGTTTCACTGTAATCCCGATTAAACTGAAGGTCCTTCCTGCAGCAAAAAGGAAAGACTTCTTCACTGGATATAAAAACTTTATTCATATTGAAATACTTTTCACAAAATTATCAGTGTGAACACATAGGTTCCTTTTTTCATTCAATTGTATTTGTCTATGTCTGTCAGGCTTACTCACGGTGAGATAAAAATAATATTTTGCCATTTGTGACCTGTGTTTCCTTAAATGTCATAAATAATGTCCGTAATCGACAGAAATGATTGATGAATCAGAGCTGATTGCCAATAACTGTTCTTTCGTTCATCTTTTAGTTTTCATCATAAATGTTTGAAGTCTGTATGTTATTTACCATATGAGTGACTCATTGTGTGAAAGTACATATCAGAGGCAGAACTATACAGCACTGAAAATAGGTTCCTTTGTCAATTATTTATAAAGTGTAGATAGTTTTAAATTTGTTGCTCAACCCATGCTTATCTCTCTATGTCTCTCAGACTCTGCTGTTATGTTAGTGCTGAGAGATCAGTATCTCTCACACCTCTCACACACATCTCCAGGACTTCGTCAAACAGCAAATAAATGAGGGTGATATCCCAGTTTTGGTGACCTGAAGCATCTGCCCCCCCTCCGCCACCCTCATCCACCCCTGTGAGGTGTTCACACATTCCCTGCGTTTCTCGAGTGCTGTCTGTCAGCACCTTCTTGTGCTAAAGAGACGCTGACAGCCATTAATTATCACACAGGCTGAACGAAGGGCATTCCTCTCTGCTGAAATATTGGTGTACACACACACGCACACACCACAGAGGCTCCTTAGCCCCCTACACAGACAAATGCAGAGAGACACCACCTGGCCTCCATTGGTCTTCATCATTTTTGACAAATGTGTCTAAATGTTTTGTCCTCTGGGGTCGACCAATCACCTTCGAGCCTGGTGGAGCGTCTTCTCTGGGTGGAAGCGAGCAGGCAGTAGTGGGGATGTAGTGACCAGGCAACGCAACAAGACATTTGAGAAACCTGGAACACACACATGCACACCCACATAGGCAACTCTCCACATGCAAGGTGTGTGTGCGTGTGCTGCACCCATTTTTAGGAGACAATTTTATGAGGATCTGCAGAGATACCGACTTGTGATGAAAAGCACGCTGAGGATTTTTTTGCAGTTTATCAGAGCTCAGCACTAAATCAGTATTCAGACATCTCAGCTACACAGTGCGGGGGCCATGCAACTATCTGTATATCTGTCAATGTGTGTGTTTGTGTGTGTGTGTGTGTGTGTGTGTGTGTGTGTGTGTGTGTGTCTGTGTGTGTGTGTGTGTGTGTGTGCGTGCATGAAAGTAAATCATTGCTGGCTGAGGCGAGGACACAGCCTGCTTAGCCGTGCCGGTGCTGAACCTTTGACAGTCTCTGCTGTTCCAGTGTCCAGAGCTCCTGCCAACACATGGAACACAATGTGGTTTTCATGTAGATGTTGGCCATGGTGTAGAGGTGCAGGCTTGGCTCGCTCGGCCCGGACTAAATGCTCTCCAGCAGGTAGGAGGAGGGGCCGTACTGAGAGAAAACAGACAGGGGCCACCTTTATTTCTAACCAGGCCGTATTGTGAACCGGGGGGAAATATCTCTCAGCTACAGCTATCGCTCAGGTTATATGAAAAGCTCCAGGGTTATATTTCAAACAGCAACAAATGTTAAGCTTTTATTCAAATGATTTGTTGTTAAGATTATTATTTATTTGGTGTTGATTGTGACTGGTTCGTTATTTTTCAGTTTTTACTGAACACTGATGTCATGAAGCACCGAAATTTCTTTATGTATTGTGAATTAATTCTCTTGTGTTTTACTGAATATGTTCAATGCAGCGTTAATGTTGCTGATAAAATATATTTAAGAAAAGGAATTGATAATTTAGCGTTAAATCATGGATAATACACAGTGACTGAGGTAGTGATTCATATGCAGACTTTCACTTGGCCTATCCATCATTTTGTTCATGTTTCACTCATGCATTCACTCACCTATCCTCTTTACATGATTCTCTCTTCTTAATTTATTCTTTAAAGAATTTAAATGTATTTGTCAAGAATATCATTTTGTCTACTTTTTTGGTCATTATTGTTGCTGCTGTTTAGAAATCTGTAGTAGTTTTTTGTTCTAAAACAGTAGTGTGTGTGTGTGTGTGTGTGTGTCTGTGTGTGTGTGTGTGTGTGTGTGTGTGTGTGTGAGAGAGAGAGAGAGAGAGAGAGAGAGAGAAAGAGAGTGTTAGTGTATGGTGTGTGCATGTCTGACACTACCACTGGTCACTGCAAGGATTATTTTGACACGGTCGATAGCTGTTGGCTATTAGATACATGTAACACACACGCTCCAACCCCTGTCACCCACATACACATACACACACCTGAAGATGTGTGCGTATTTAGGTGTGTGTGTGCGCCCAGGTGCTAAGGGAAAGTTTTCCGCAGTTTAGTCGAAATCTCCTTGGTGACAGATGCACTGCTCTTAGCACTAGAGAGGGGGGGGGGGGTGGAGAGAGAGAGAGAGAGAGAGAGGGATGAGGTACGCTCAGAGTGATCCATACCAGCATCCACAGGTGAAGAAGCTGTGGCAGCTAAAGCCCTCATCAACAGCTTGATCCTCCACTTGTGTGTGTGTGTATGTTGGAGTTGTGTGTTGTCACTTTCCATTCTTGTCTGATCTGTCCATGCTGGGATCAAATGTTGCCTCATGTTAGCCACAGTCAAACACTCACACCTGGATCAGTTTCACTGTCAACGTGATCCACGTCAAGTGTCGAGTCTTCGCTGGTCTCTCCGAACACGTCACCCGTCACATGTGCAGTTACCCAGCATCCTCTCCTGTTTAGCAGAATCTGCTTCATGATTGGTCAGCTGACGTGATGGGAATGACTGGGATGCTGCCTGATAACATGATTATGATGAGTGCATGTTGTTTTCATCACTTTCCAGATCCCCTTGGTCCCAACCACCTGAGCCGCCCACCTTCGATTGAAATTGAAATACATATATATAATATAACTTAATATTATAACTTGGTTTACTGCTCTCAAACACATTTAAGTGTGCAGTCTCTCTTCAACTTTAAACAGATTTGGAATTTTGTCTCACTTTCTTTAACATTGGGTGTTTTTTGACAAAGACGTTTCCTTGATCTTCTCAGAAAATGAATCATGGATCTTAATGGAAAAAAAAGAGTGTTTAATTTCGTGCAGTTCCAAATAAATCCAGATCGATTGAATTTAAATGTGGTCTCATGAAGGGGCTGTTAGGCCATGACAGAAGTATGCGCTCCACTGAGCGACATTCTTGTCATTCATATTTATTCATAAACCTGAAACCTTATCTGTGTAATATCTGAATTGCAAATGAATCATAATAACAAGCAGGTTTTTTTCCCATCCCAGTTGCATCTTTGCTCATTCAGGGAGAATTTATGCAGTTCTGTACAGCAACTGTTAATATTATTAAAATATATATTAGTCCTATAATATTAGACTGAGCCTGGAGTTGATGCTGCAGGTATTACTTTTGGGAAACATGCTGTCTCTCTCTCAAAGGTGAACAGGTCTGCATGTTGTTCGGTGCTGCTGCTGTCGGTCACATCTACGATGCCCTGCCTCATCATGGTGAACACATGAATCCCGACACTGGCATGTTGAAGCTCAGGATTTAGTCAGTCAGTGAAGTTCATGATTTCACAAATGTTCAGGCTGCCCCTCTTTGTTTCTGTGTGAAGTCTTCTCTGCGTGCGGGTCTGTCTGTCACAGCCCACAGGGGGTTTACAGGTCCACACTGGAGGAATGTGGCCAGTAAGCTGCTGTGGGTCACCTGCAGTACATCACTCCACTAAATCAACCACCAGTCTCCTGTTATCCACCTCTCTCCTGTGTGCTTGTGTCCCAACTCTCCCACAGTGTCCATGCATCCGTCCACTGATCGGCTGTCCTCGCCTCCCCTGCTGAAGCATCCCCACATAACTGCTCATCCTTACCCTGCTCTTCGGCCCCCTCATGAAAATAGACGCCATGTGACAACAACCTGTTTTTCTCCTCCTAAATGATGTTCATGTGCAGCTATCAGGGTTGAGGATTTACCTTTGGAGGAAGTTGTGTCATTGGGATCATGAAACAGAAGTTACGGCTGTGGATGTCAATGGTTCCCGTATTTGTAATTGGTGCTGACAAATTATTTAGAGCATGCAAATGAGCACCAGGAGAATACAGTTCATAGCAGACATGGATGGAAACAGCAGGAAAGAATGCCAAACACAGCGAGGTAATTGGAAGTCTGCTGCACCAGTGCCCTCCTGTTGTCCGTGTCTCGATGCCCACGAGCCCGAATCTTGCCCACCGCGCTCATGTTGCACAATGTGGCTGTTTCAGGGCAAAGAAGAAGAAGAAAAAACAGCAGCAGAGACACCAGAGGAAAGCCGAGAGGGAAGACGAGGGGAGGAGGGCTCGAGGAGAAAGAATTGCAACTGTCATCACAAACAAGAACCATCTGTCTCATTTGTGTAACTTGTTTTCTTTTAATATGAGAAGTATGCTGAAGAGATCTGGGAGTTTGAGAGAGGCCTGGGAGGGCCGGGCCCTGGGCTAAAGCCAGCCTTCGCCTGGGTTCTCTGAGCGAGTGGCATTAACATCCAGCCAACCTGCACTGTTAACCCCTCACACACTGAGAGAGAGAGAGAGAGAGAGAGGGAGAGAGAGAGGGCATCAGAAAACATTTAACCTGAGCTATGCAGAGAAGCAGTACCTGAGGTGTAATCTGAACGATTAGCTGCTAGCTGTCTGGGAG